>NC_089801.1:22882744-23045244 GCF_029633855.1 Hoplias malabaricus | reverse complement strand
GGGAGAACACACCACACTCCTCACAGACAGTCACCCGGAGGAAACCCACGCAGACACAGTGAGAACACACCACACTCCTCACAGACAGTCACCCGGAGCGGGAATCGAACCCACAACACCCAGCTCCCTGGTGTGACTGTGACACTACCTGCTGCACCAACGTGCCTTGGACATTGTGAATAATAAATAAAATGGCTGCTTTTGTGAGCCCTGGATTCTTTCACTTCTATTGAATTAGTACGTTATTCTAAGTTTTACTTATGTCTCAATTTTGAAAAATCACATACAATCCTCACAATAATATTTAATAAATTGATTTGATATACTGTAGGATATATGTTTATCATTGGTTCATATGGTTTGGGCTTAGTGTTAAGGAGGGAGGGTAAGGGAGTAAGGGTTAGCTTTGGGATTAGTGTTAAGAAGGGAGGGTTAGGGAGTAAGGGTTAGTTTTGTGGTTAGTGTTAAGGAGAGAGGGTTAGGGAGTAAGGGTTAGCTTTGGGATTAGTGTTAAAGAGGGAGGGTTTGTGTAAGGGTTTGTGGGTTAGAACATTACTGCTTACGGTTAAGGTTAGGATAAATCTACACAAAATGAATAGAAGTGTATATTATGTCCCTTTAAACCATGGAGACAAGTGTGTGTGAGTTTGTTTCGGCATGCCTTTTATTCTTCATTGTGATTTAATTCTTTTACAATATACTTGTCATCTCCTCCCTCAGTAATCAAACAGCTAGGTGACTCAGACACAAAGGTCAAGGACACACACACACACACACACACACACATTTATGTAAACTCAAGACGTTGCTCTCTGCAAAAATAGGAGAAAACAACAAAGACCTAGTTATTTTCTTATAATTCTGATTATTGCTAACGTCTTATAACAGCTGAGTTCATCTATACTTCCTTCAGCTGACAACAAAGTAAATATAATCTTCTGTTTTCACCAGAGATTAACCAGCAACATCTAAGCATTTTATTTTTTCCAGTGTTCAGAACCCCTAAAGCACCACCACAGAGCAGGTATTATTGGTGTGGTGGGTCATACTCAGCGCTGATGTGATGATGGTAGTGTGTCAGTGTGTGTTGTGTACGTATGAGTGGATCAGACACAGCAGTGCAGCTGGAGTGTTTAAACATTTCAGTGTCACTGCTGGACTGAGAACAGTCCACCAAGCTAAAGGCACTGTGTTCTGTGTCCACTGATGAGGGATTAGAGGACGTCCAACACAACAAATGAGCTTCTGGCATTGCATCTCTGTTAGGTGCGTTTAACAGAGTGGACAGTGAGTGGACACGCTGTTTTAAAAACTCCAGCAGCCCTGCTGTGTCTGATCTGCTCATATTAGCTCAATACACACTAACACACCACCACCACCACCACCACCCAAATCATCCCTGCCCTGTGGGGGTCCTGTGAGTGCTAACAATGTATAAAGAGCAACAGGCGGATGTTAACATGACATTGTTTAACTACAAAGTGCATCTCTATAGTCAGTGGTGATGATCAAATGGACAAAGGGTGTAGATACAAAGAGGTCATTTTAAAGCCACTGATGATCAGTGTGTGTTAGCCCACCACCACAACATCTGAAAAGCCTACCAGCTCAGCAAGAATTCTCCCAGCTTGCCCTGTTACCAACTCTGGCATTGCACAAAGGACTAGTCTTTCAGTGTGTGTGTGGTTGTGTGTGTTTGTGTGTGTCAGAATGTGATGTTGCCATGGCACTTATGTACAATGCCTTTGTTTTCACATGGAAGCTCGGATCTTCTTTTGCTGCTGGATTTCAGTTTTTTTCTGATCAGATTAGTCTCTTCATTTCAGCTTCCTCTGAAAGATTTCTAAAGAGTGCTCTCTCTTTCTCTCGTCCCTTTCTCTCTCTCTCTCTCTCTCTCTATCAGGCATTTCCTTTAATAAATATTTAGTTGTTTATCTTTTCAAATTGCACTTGATATCCATTTGGCAGTAGGGACATTTTACAGCTTCACGTCCTTTCAGACCCACGGTGATCAGTTGTCCTCTCACATTGGAAGGATAGGTACAAACACCTGTAGATATTCTTTCAGATCTGAAATGAGATTGAAACTTACTAGTCTCCTGTCTATCAAAGATGAAAGCTTTAAGTGCTGTTTATCTGATGGGAACAGTTCTGGTCTGTCAGGTCTTGCATGAATGTTACAAGTCCCATTGTCTCTATATCCAATTTTTACATTGATTCGTGTTCATATGTAAGTGGATTTTCTTGTCTGGGAACATCATGCCGGTTTGAAAATCAGTCTTTGTTACTGTGTTGTTCGTTACGTTAATGCCTCTTGTTTGAACGCAGGGAAAAGGGAACTTAAGCAAACTTGTGGTTAATGAAGGGTTAAATCACAAAGGTTAAATCAATGACAAATTTCACCTCTCCTCCGGTAGTTAGCTCACACTGTCCATGAAGGTTTGGACTCTACTTTCTTTTAAGAATTACAATAACACCGTGCCTTCTTTTAAGTGATACTTTATAATATTTTTTAAATTTGGTCAAATTATTTTGAACCATTTTTTCTGACCACGCAATCTAATACCATCGGATAGATCAACTGCTCCGACCTTCTACTTCAGCCAAGAGCTGCCCACACTGGGTAACACTGAGCTTGTGTGATGGGTTACTAAGTGGGGTGCCATCGTAACCAACCAGATAGAGCGAGACCAGTTGTTCTCTGAGGCATCACCAGGATCGAACTGTCGATCTCCAGGTGACGGGGCCAACGCTTAGACTTCTGCACCACTTGGGAGTCCGTCATGTAGATTTTTAAAGGATATAATCTTTTTTCCACAGCTCTTGGGTCTTAATTACACATTTGTGACATGCTTTTTTCAAAATACCACAAGGATCAAACACCACGGCAGTGTTCTCACCCTGTTTAAAAGCCCTGTTCAGAACGGCTGGTTTTATTCCCTGTCGAGAATGAGCCTCTGTTTACTCAAAACAGGAGACGCCCATGAGAGGGGCACGAGGAGCAGAAACACTGGTTTTTAGTCACTTGCCACTTTCTTGTTTTCACTATATTTATTTAATACATGTATTTCTTCCTACTTGTGTTTGTTTTGCTCCATTTAACTTTGTATTTACTCTATCACGTACAATGGAGGTGCAGACACAATGCAGCACAAAGTCAGTTAGAGCCACTAATTTGATCCCATGGTTTGCTTTGACAAAATGTAGGCAGATCACACACAAGCTCACACTTTGGGTTTCAGATCCACAAATGAATGTGTTAGTGATTAACATGTGACTTTTTTGTTTTTAATTCATAGATACCTTTTAAATGAAAAGTGACAGAGCGCTATTATTAATGGACTCCCTGTCCCACATTTAATGCTGTAATTTAACCTGTCGCCTTCTGTAATAGCATGGTGAGAGTAGATCAAACGGACTGAGCAGGAGAGACGTAAGCTGTATGACCTGACTCCTGATTTCTATGACGATAGCAAATATACGGAGACAGGAAAATGACAGGACTGCTAGAAGTTTCTGTTAGTAATACCACCGTCTTTAGTCTGCTGAGTACTACTGAATTTGTTTAAATATGTGTGCTTATTCTCTCAAGCTCTTTTCTGATTAATCTGTGTATTTATTATATTCACATGTGGAATTAAAAATTAAAACAAGGATAACATTTTATTAAAACGTTTGAATCATGAATAAGAGTAAAAATGTAAAACAAATGGCAGAGTCATGTTGATCTGAACAGGTGAGCATGGTCCACTTTCAGCCACCGAAACTAAGGGACAGAGTAATTACCAGCTTTTCATCTCCTATTGTGTTAAAGTGCTGCCCTCCAGGCAGTTGAACCGTACACCTGTGTGTGTGTGTGTGTGTGTGTGTGTGTGTGTGTTATTGTTGTGTAGACTTGTGCTCATCTTTCCGTAAGCGCTGCTAGCTTCAACCTAATCCTAACCTTACAACATTTTACTGAATTGTTTATTGTGGGTTGCAGCTTGTGAAGTCCACACAATACAAGTGTGTAAGCAGACTTTGGTCCACAGAACATGACATATTGCTAGCACACACACACACACACACACACATATATGCGGGAATGAGCCCTCCAGCAGTAGTTACTGAGGTTGAGCTATTCTAGTTTGACCTGTATAACCTGTTCTTCCCCTATAATTTTTCAAGCAGGAACGATTGTTTCTATTCAAACATTGTGGCCATTTAAAATGACATCACTCATGCTTTCCAGTAGCTTTACAAACAAGCATAATTACCTTTTTTATGGCTTCAAATCTTAGTAAACGTGCTGTCTTTAAAATACTTGTATACAATTAAAACTGAATGTTGTTTAAATCAAGATGTTTGAGTGAGAAAAATAGCGAGACAGAAAATGGTTTATTTATACAGATTAGCATAGCAAGGAAAACTCCTAGCCTAGTCAGGAGTGTTAACACACACATTAATTCTGGAAGCCTAAGAGTCTATAACTGGAGAAACACTCTCTGAAATGTGCGGTGAGTGTTCTCCTCCAAGCTTGTTAAGTTCTCAATGACGCAGTTCTAAAAGGAAGGGTGGATATCTTCACGTCTCAGAAGAAATGAATGCTAACCTTTGCCCTGGCATCTTGGTAAAAGGTAGACAGGTCTTGACAGCTTAGCGCTTAGCTATGCTTTTATGTTAGGTTTTCTCTGACTCAGAGAGAGAGAGAGAGAGAGAGACTGCTGGGGTACACAGTTAATATGGTGTCAATATGCTTTATGTTAATATCTGTAAATACAGTTAATATCTGTAAATACGTAAATATAGTATTGTTTTCCCCTTGAACATATAAGAACACACACATCAAACACTCAATATCTCTCTCTCTTTCTCTCACACACACACACACACACAAAAGCCGGACTCTTCTCTTTCTCTGTTCTCGTCTCCCTCGTGTCCCAGCCTGGCCCTTGTGTCCTGGGGTGGTTGCAACAGCCAATCAAAATCTCCAGACAATCTCCTCTCCCTTTAGATGGCCAATCAGCTTCAGCGTGCCGAATTCCCTAAAGATAGGCCTCCCATTCAGGTCTGTCCAGCCCTAACTGACCCGATCTCCTCTCTATACTCCGTTCATCCCTCTGTTTCTCTCTCTCTCTCTCTCTTTCTCTCATACTCTCCCATGTGGCCTGTCTTTCTTTCTCCACTCCTTATGCTCAGTTTCTCTCTGATGGAATTTTGAGTTAACCCCTAAGAACCCAATAACACTTAAACACATATTTAATTAGAATTGTACTATCACAATATTTTAATTGATAAAATTGAGAAAGTTTATTGTTTTTCTGAATGTTTTTTTCCCCAATTTGAATTTGCTGCAAGCACATTGTTCCAAAAACAAGAGCAACGAGAAATTAGGCAAGCCTAGTTTTGCTGGACCGCCATTAGCCACATAGCCATTGTCACAGAGGTGTTTCTTTGTTTTCATGTGTTTTTTATTCTCTGATTGTGTTGTACAGATATTATGGAGGGCAGGTAATAAACGCAGAACTGAAAAAAAGGAGCACAGATGTTGTTTATAATATATAACACCATAATCAGTGTTCATTTTATTGTTCATTTTATTAAAAAATAAATACTAGACGATCTACCACCAAAGAACAATGAAGAACATTTGGTTGATTTTAAGAATTACAATGACTTATTTATTGAATGTAACATTAGAGTAAAACACGTGAAGTTAGAGGAGGCTGTGTGCAGCTATGTGGAGTTTTATAAACACACTGTAAACACAAAATGTCTCCAGTCCACACAGACACACACTCACGTGAAATAAGACCAGTTCAGCCGTCCTCCTCTCTCTGTGAGGTATTATACGTGTGTAAATGTTGCAGAGTTCCTAGCCGTCCTGCTGAGCTTGTGAACTAACCAACCGAGGCTCTGGCCAACGCAGCCCCAGAAAGACAAAAACGGAGCGTGTTCCTGTCTTACTTCCTATTATTCAGCCACAGTTCGCACTGAAGAACCTACTGTTCTTTGGTTCCAGCTGGGAACTAATTTTTCTGTTTTTCGAGAACCAGTTATTGTTGATGGAAACGTGCTGAACGGTTGGTGCAGGAGCATGTTTACCAATGTGTTACATAACCTCCTCTTTTAGCAAATCTCTGTAAGTGTTTGAGAACTAGAAGACCAGTTTTTCCATTCTTGTTTGTTATAGGATCTTAGCTCGCGGTCTCCGTTATAGTGTGCTTCATTTCATAATACACCTAATGCACATAATACATAATGACAGGTCTGGACTAGTTGGGCTCTCAGACTCTTTTAAATATGCAATTAAATTAGCGTGGTACACACAGTGAAGATCAAAATACTGAAATTTCCTGATGATCTATAATTTAAGAGGAGGTTTGTGTGTGGACGGATATTTGTAAATTGGTTTGCGCTGAGTGGACAGAAGAGTGGCTCATTTAACCCCCCCCCCCCCATCTCTTTCTCTAATGGAGAGGGAGAGAGAGTGGCGGCTGAAAACATGGAGAGTGAAGACTCAATTGTCAGAAACTGGAGACAAGTGGAAGAGCATTATTATTATAATTGGTGCATCCTAACTGTAGTGTGATTGTACTGGCCGTGTTCCACACAGTTCACTCTGTACTTTCATTTAACAATAAAGACAGCAGGGATCTTCTTTTACACTGTGATAGAAAAGCCAGTGCCACACAAAAAGCTACACTTTTACATAAGTGGAGGGTGATCACTGCTAGTTGGTGTGTTGTGTAATTCTGATGAACAGGAAGGCAGTGTGTGCACACCTCAGCGTTGTATTTTGACAGAGGAAATGAGTCGGACACAGCCGGTGGACATGGGCATTCACCGCAAGCACAGGCATCAATACACATGACACACATTGATCAATATCTCTGTGTAATATGGCCGTGTGAAGCTCTTACATGAATAACGGTGTGGGAATCAAGCTCTCTCTGGGTGGATACCTTCTTCCCTCATCACACTGCTAGCGAACATTAAACCTTAAAACCTGGTCAGTTAGTGTTCTACTGCAAGTGTGTTGAGCTCCAGTGAAGCTGTGTTAGCTACAGTTCAAAAGCAAGCAGTGGCTCTCTAAGGAAGCGTGCTCTGCCGTCACACTCCCAGGTTTAGAAGCGTCAGGGGGTGGGGGGAAACCTAACTTGTGAATGGACTTGACACAAAGTAAAACAAGTAAATAGTTTTAAATGTAAACTAGAATGATAAAATAATTGTATCAAATTGTAATCTGCATGTTGTGGTTTATTGTCAGAAAGGAATTAGGACCTCAGAACGGCAAATCTAACTTAAGCATGTGTATATTATGCCAAAATATACCTGAATTTAGAGGGAGAGAGAGAGAGGGGGAGAGGGAGGGAGAGAGAGAGAGAGAGAGAGAGAGAGAGAGAGAGAGAGAGAGAGAGAGAGAGAGACAGAGAGAGACAGAGACAGAGAGGATGAGAGGCTTTCTGTGCCAGTGGCATATCTGTCACCTCACTGTCTGACCTGCAGAACCGGACACACAGCAGTCACAGCTGATGCTCTCGTTTCTGCGACTGTCTGAAACTCCCTCTAGTCTTAAAATCTTCACTGTCAAAAAGGGAAATTCCACAAACTTTCTCAAGCCCTGTTTAATTAAACGTTTAAGCTGTAAACACAGTCATTCTTAGTGATTCGACGTGAAATGCTCTGCTTCAGAGAAACAGAATTGTTCACAGTTGTGGTGTGTTAGGAGCCAGACATCTGAAACATTGTGGAGGAAATAACTGGATCAGTCTAGGATCTGGAGCTAATTCTATTTGGGAAGTGCGAGAATATTTGGACTACAAGGTCCTTTATTTACTTATTTATTTATTTGGATGTTTTCCATTAATACACTAGTGGCTATCAGCCATGTTTTCACACTGGGCTCTTTCCAAATGCCTAGTGACCTTTCTACAAAGAATTTAAGATAAACACGCTACACGCAAAAGTACTTTCATTTTGAGGATGGCTGAAGATGTTAACCTTTGCTTGCTGTTAAAGGAAAGTAAACACTGTTCACGTGGGGAATAAGCAATGGTGGCGTCACTTTGGACACCTACTCATCCCACGTTTCTTCTGACTTTATTTGTTAAAAAGCCACTGATTTGTCAGTGAAGAATCGATCATTTGATATCTGATATATTGCCACTAAGGATAACGAAGTCAGGGAATGTGACCTATATGCCTTTAAGGAAGTCAAAATCCGCTCATAGAAATTCATAACTGGTGCCTCTCTGCTTTATTTAATAAGTGTTTGAAGTGCTGAGCTGCAAAGTGGATGAAGGCACTGAGCAGTGTGGAGTGAACTGGTAAGATTTGCTCCTACTTTGTTTCAGTGGGATGTAGATCTTAGGGTTCTCTGAGAACTGCAGTGAAATATGAAGTGGTGGGGCAGGGTTTTGTTTTTCTGTTGGCTGTGAGGTGGTTCATGTTGAGCAGAGTTTTATTCTTAACTTCAGAACTATAATATTGGTTATGATTATAATATTAAAATTAATTTATATATTATACGCAGTTTTTATAAAAATGTATAAGCTCTTAATTATAAATCTAAAAATTAAAAAAAGATTTCATTCAAAGAAAATTCAAAGCTGCTGAAAAGATGTGAATATATATATACAATTCATTCATTATCTGTAAGCGCTTATCCAGTTCAGGGTCACGGTGTGGGCTTCACTCACTATTATAATGAGTGACTGAAGCTACAGTACTTTAAGGTACTTTTATTGTATTCATGTACTCATTCATTCATGTAGCATGAAGCTTGACCACGTGACCACGAGGGGTATAAAGCTTCTCAGGTTAAGGCTCTGAAGCAGTGGAAATGTTTTCTCTGGAGTGATGGAGTTCAGTTCAGTACTTTAGTCATGAGCTGGAGTGGTGTTTGTGAAACAAAACTAATCACCGCTATTCAGCACTTGACCTCACTAAAATGCAATCAAATCCACACAGCCATGTTCCAGCATCCACTGTAAAGCCTTCCTAGACGTTTAGAGGCCGAGAGACAAGGCCCGTACCATCTATGAAGGTTCATATGTGTTTTTATTGAAGTATACGAATAATGGTTCATAAAAAATGTTTCAAAGCCAACATTACATTGATCTGTAGTTTAGTGGCTCTCATTGGTTCACACTGTGCCCTCATTTCCCACATCGATTTTCCCCTCTTAAAGCTTTTCTGTTCTCAGATGTCCTGAAATCAAATTGGCCCTCGTTATTTAAATGCTTAAAGATCCCATGTAAAAGCTTGTTCAATGTTAATATATTTAGAATGAAAATGAATTTCCATTTTATGGATGTTTTTCCCAAAATACCTATTGGAGCTGTGACAAGCTACGTCTTAGAACCAATTAAATCTTTCACCAGACGTCCTGAGGAGTATCTGATTCATAATCTTGAATTTGTGCAGTGGATCGTACCCAATATACTCCATATATAATAATGTCATCTCATTCAATTGGCTTTAATAGTAATGTAATAAATTACACTTACATTAGCTGACCTTACTATGGTTCCAGTGGTTAAATGCAATAAAATCCTCAAAGCAATGTTTCAGCGTCTAGGCTAAAGCCTAGAGGCTCTAAGATGAATAATATTTTTCATTTCACAAGAAATGATTAATGAGTAATGACGGGAGTGCTTGGAGATTCTAGAGTGATACTAATACAAATCTCTCTCTCTCTCTCTCTCTCTCTCTCTCTCTGTGTGTGTGCAGAAATTAGCAGCAGAGTGTCAGAGTGCTGGTTACAGTGGGATTCTGATCCCGTATAAGTGTGATCTCTCTAACGAGGAGGAGATTCTGTCCATGTTCTCTGCCATCAAGACGCTGCACCAGGGAGTGGACGTGTGTATCAATAACGCAGGCCTCGCTCACAATGAACCGCTGCTCAGTGGACGCACTGATAGCTGGAGGAACATGATCGACGTGAGTTACTCTCCCACACTCACACACACACACACACACACAGAGTCTCGAGTAACATTTATGTGCACACAAAAATAAAACTTTAAATTAGTAAATTACAATACGGCATGAAATTAATATCTAATTATAAGACACAAAAAATACTGATTTGTTTGTGAACTTATTGATACAAGTTCACCTTAGATTATTTTTAGATGGTAACACTATGTTTGGGGACTTTTATAAGTTAAAACATCACTTGTCTACAGGGATATAAACAGATTAAGTACAACACACCAGTCATTTTTTGTAAGATCTGCCGAAGTCTGCAAACGTAGGATCAATCTGAGTCTCCAGTTACAGCACGGAATAATAACAGTGCTGATTAAATCTGTAGAAAACAAAAATGGAGAAGAACAGGAGCCAAGTGAGAATGAATAAAAACCAGCGCTTGTCATGTTTTGAGGTGTGTAAGAAGGGCACATTTGTAAGGTGGGTTTTATTAAACAAAGCGTTGCACAATAAATAGACAGGAATATAAACTAAATACAACACAGAGCAAAACCAAACTGTTCACAAAACCATACTACGGCTTGGAAACTCTGTTCTACTGTAATACTGACAATGACAGACAGAGGAAACACGAGGAGACGCAAGGCACAAGGGACAAGACTACGACAGGGAATCATGAGGAGCAGAGGGTGGAGACTAGAACATAAACAAAACAAAACGACAAGGTCAGAAAAACACACAAGACGAGGGCAGATCCTAACACAAAGGGTTTTTCCTCAAAGGGTTTGTCGTAACTACAGTGATATATGTGAACTGTTATATTTTAGGTGTAATTGAACTGTACTGACCACTTCTCAGGTGAATGTGCTCGCTCTGGCCATCTGCACGCGTGAGGCCTACCAGTCCATGAAGGAGAGAAACGTGGACGATGGACACATCATCAACATCAACAGGTTACTGCCTAGTTTTCACACTTTTGAATCCTGAAACATTGATTAATGACCTGTAATAGGAGAAATAGAGCCTCTGTCATCATTACTCCAGGCTCAGCACTGCAGAGACTACACTTTATATCTTTTAGAGGAGGGTAGGAAGTGTAGTGTGTGCCAAAGGCTGTGTATCTTCCTCATTAACACCCTCCCACCCTTTGTGAGTGACTGAGAGATCATAATCCTGATTTGGCAAGCAGCGCACTTAAAGCGATCCTGTGGCCAAAACCAGCTTGAGTCTGAATGTACATGACAGGCCAAAAGGGTGGAAGCAAACTGCATTTTTTGGGGTCTCAGAACAATTATATCAATTTGCCAGCGGGAAAATTTCTGTCCAGCGATGTGTGTCGTGTAGGGTTAATGTAACTGTTGTTTTTCTGTGCGCAGCATGGGAGGACACAGGGTGGTGGCAAGTGCTGACGAGCATTTCTACTGTGCCACAAAATATGCTGTGACGGCCCTCACAGAAGGGCTCAGGCAAGAGCTACGGGAGGCTAAGACACACATCCGCGCCACGGTGAGACACAAACAAACACACCTACACACACACAAAAGTTTGGTGGTTAATCACCTTGCGTAAGTCTATAACACCACTTCCCTAAACACTGCAGACTAGGGTTCAGTTCCCTGCTCAGGCAAGCACATAAAGCTACACCAAGAAGAGTCCATGGGCAAGAATCCTAACAGAAACATGATAAATGATCATATGCTGCTCTGGAGGGGCGGCACGGTGGCGCAGCAGGTAGTGTTGCAGTCACACAGCTCCAGGGGCCTGGAGGTTGTGGGTTCCATTCCCGCTCCGGGTGACTGTCTGTGAGGAGTTGGTGTGTTCTCCCCGTGTCCACGTGGGTTTCCTCCAGGTGCTCCGGTTTCCTCCCACAGTCCAAAAACACACGTTGGTAGGTGGATTGTGTGTGTGTTTGTGTTGCCCTGTGATGGACTGGTGCCCCCTCCAGGGTGTGTTCCCGCCTTGCGCCCAGTGATTCCAGGTAGGCTCTGGACCCACTGTGACCCTGAACTGGATAAGGGTTACAGATAATGAATGAATGAATGAATGCTGCTCTGGAGAGGAACATCATCTAAGAGCCACCAATGTAAATGTAAATCTAATCAGATATGTTATGTCTTCAGTTCAGCTCCTGAAGTCCTACTGTGGGAACTGTGGGATAACTTGCTGTATCTGTCTCTTTACAAGAATTTAAGCTTAAGGAGCAAACATCAGCCACCTTATATTTCAGCTGTTGGAAAACTCTAATTCTCGTAGTCAGATTTCATAGTCAAGTAACTGGTTTGCTTCCCTTTGGCAGTGTATATCTCCTGGAATAGTGGAAACTGAGTTCGCCTTCAGGCATCACAACAGTGATCCTGAGAAAGCTGCTGCTGTTTATGAAAGTATAAAGGTGAGCTGTGTGTGTGTGTGTGTGTGTTTGTTTCTTTTGTTATTCCAGATCTTTTTAACTGTATTTTTTTGTACTTTATAGTGTTTGAAAGCTGAAGATATAGCCAGTGCTGTCAGATATGTCCTCAGTGCCCCTCCACATGTTCAGGTGAGCTCAGTTATTCAAGTAGATTTAAACATTTTCTTGATTTTTAGCCAGTTCACTTTTATTGCACATCAAATTAATGTTAGTATCACAGCTGAGATACAAAACTGGAGAAGCAAATCTAATCTCAATTCTGACCCTAATAGTCTCGCAGTGCGCACTCTCTCTCTCTCAATCTCGGAGTGTATATCTTATTTCTTATTGTCATTTGAGCACCTATTAAAGCAACATCACTGAAGCCATAGTCCTGAAAATAAAAACGTTTCACCCTCATCTTTTCTGACTGTGTCCTTGCGTCCTGTTTTGTCTCTTCAGATTGGGGATGTTCAGCTGAGGCCGGTGGAGCAGGTGTCCTAGCGACAGGATGGACAGCACTGCATCGGAGGAGTGGACAGAGCCAGTGGTCACTGTGTCTCTCTGGCAGCACCTGCTGGACAAAATATGTATAACACCTAGTTTTTAAAAATACAATGGAATTGAAGGGAATTTGGGATTTGTTTTTTGGATGAGGAGGGTGGAGGAATAAAAATAACAAAATCTGAAAATCCGACACCAGGTGAGAGTCTCCCTCGTATTTAGAGGAGGGGAGAGGAGAGAGAGAGAGAGGGAGGGAAGAGAGAGAGGGGGAGACAGAAATGAGATTGGTACTGTTCCAATTTACAGATACATTGCTGCCTCAATGTGAATGGAATTGTTTTATTATAGGGAGTCATTTTCTAATAAATGACACAAACTGGAAATGGAACAGAGCAAACAAGGCCACAACGGCCTTCACAAAACCTGAACCGACCTCTATTACAGGAACAAAATGCCGCCAGTTGCACATATGAGTTTTTTTAGGTCATAAGACATATCTGTTTTTCAAAATGAGGAAAGAAAAGCATTCTTGCTCAGTGAAGGGTAATATATAAGTAACACTGTCGCAGTTATAATGCATTATTGAATATGTCTCATACAGATTTCTAACACATCTATAATGTCTTACATTAATGACTTGAATGACCATAACCCAGGCTTGTTTTTCTTTTAATATCAAGACATATTATTTAGTTGCTACTAAAAATCATTCTGTATGTAATATATAATATGATTCTGATGTGTATCTATGACACCGAGGGACTCAAGTATGGGCAAAAATATGGGTCCTTTCTGTTTAAGGAATTAAACCTTTCACAATGATATATTCCAAGATTTAACTTAAAGTAAGAATATTCATTTGCATATGTGACATTCATATATTCATAACAATATGCAACAAATATCACATCAAGCTGGACCCTTTATTTTTACCTCATTAAATTTAGACAGTCACTAAAGCACACAATTAAAATATAAATATATATTTATATCATTGGCCCGAGTAAAGCCTTAATTTAGACTTTAAACAAGTTTTTAAAATGAAAAAATAAGGTCATAATCTATGACCTATGACCTATGGCTATACTCCATGTTTCAAATAATGCTTTATTTATAAAGAAAATTGCAACAGGGAAATACTGACTATTTTCATGCTATAATCAGAAAACCATTTATCATTATTTTTAATGATTTATTAGGACTCCCACGTATAATTCTAAATACTATTATTATTATTAGCAGACTTCCCAGTTATAATAAATACTTGGTTCTCCCTGCAGCCTCCGTCTATTGCACCACAATATTAAGATGTAATCTAGCTTGCGATTACATTAACGTTCTCATGTAATGACATAGAACTCAGAGTAGGCCTCATAAAAAGACATTACAGATGTGTTATGCTTCATACAGCACCTCATAATGCATCATAATCGCTATATGAAGAGTTACATTGATAATTGCTGTATTATTTTTATAAGTATTCTAACTTCTGATTGTATGACTTCATAACCTTGAATGGCTCAGCCCATTGCTCTTCTTTTCAACCAATCAGCTTTCGCTGAGTCTAAAGTACCCATGATGCTCAGTGCCTGGGCCTCGGTTGCACGCTGTTGAAGGGTTAACGCGGTCAGCCTGTATAACAAGCGCATGATATCATTAAAGGAGAAGGCATTTGAAGTACCTCGATGTCATGAAATCACACTTTGTGTACAACTGCTTTTTGCACTTTGGACAGAGTAAGATACTGACCATTTCTTAGGAACATGTGACTAACTTTTACTGCACATTTTAAAGGAGCCCTGCTTCTGTTCGAGCGTGTGTGGATAAGGCAGATGTTGTCATGAATTAAAATTTTGAAAGATTATTAGTGCTGTTTTTGTTTGTTTGTTTTATCGTTCTCAATATTTGTTCCTCCATGTGCTGTCAGTTATGAGCATAAAACATGTTTTCTTCAAATCCCTGCCTCCACTGGTAATGTATTTCACATTATTCAGTCACTGTAATTAGTACAGGGTGGGTCATTTATATGGATACACGTTAATAAAATGGGAATGGTTGGTGATATTAACTTCCTGTTTGTGGCACATTAGTATATGGGAGGGGGGAAACTTTTCAAGATGGGTGGTGACCATGGTGGCCATTTTGGATCCAACTTTTGTTTTTTTCAAAAGGGAAGAGGGTCATGTGACACAAGAAAAACAACAGTGTGCTTTATTTTAATTACTTTATTCTTTTATGAGTTATTTACAAGTTTCTGACCTCTTATAAAATGTGTTTAAAGTGCTTCTCATTGTGTTGGATTGTCAATGCAACCCTTTTCTCCCACTCTTCACACACTGATAGCAGCACCGCAGGAGAAATGCTAGCACACGCTTCCAGTATCCATAGTTTCAGTATAATAATGTGAATAGTCAACACCGTGTTTATGTAGTGAATTCACCTATTGTGTGTACACTCATTTTGGACACATTCAGTTGTGTACACACAGCTCATTAGAATATCAGCAAATTGGGACACATTGGAGCTGCCCTAAATACACCTAAGGTCACTGTGCCAATGTAAATTATTAGGCAAAGAGCAGAAGTGGCAAAAGAGAAAGTGAAACAATACTTTTCAGGATTTAATTCTAACTTTGTGACTTTCCTAATCATCTCAAAACCAGCCTCAAGAACCTTAGATGCAGATAAAAACAAATTTGCCAACTCTGCTAGAGGGGTATAAAATCACTGCGCTGTGAAGCAGTGGAATAGATTTCTCTCGAGTGATGAAGGACAATGCAATATCTCTGGGATGAGGTGGAGGTTTTTAAACTTAACAGAAAAATGTGTCCATCAGGCTGCAGTATTTACCGAAAAAGAAAAAAGTACATGATGCATTATGGTATTTGTATAAGCTAGCCCTGTATTGCTTTTGTTAAAGGGGAATTTCATTCATTCATTGTCTGTATCCAGTTCAGGGTTACGGTGGGTCCTTAGCCTACCCTGAATTATTGGGCACAGGCAGGAACACACCTTGAATGGGGCAAATGTAAGTGGAATTTCAGTGATTTATAAAATGAATATGTAAACAATATATTTAAGTGGGTTGATATGAAAAGTTGCATTGTAGAATACTCACAGACCCAGATTTAATCTGAAGTGGCGATGATAGGAATCACAATGAAGAGTTAGCCATTTTTAGCTCATCAGTTTAATTTTGCACATATTCAGAAAAAAAGTGTGAAATTCCACATTAGGCCTAAGCTATTTTTGTAAAGGAGCCCTGTTTTGCAACAGATAAATGTGACTTAATCTCAAATCATTACTGAACCCTCTATTGCGTAAATTCTACCAAAACACACAAAAGAAAAGTCAGCTGTGGAAACGATAGATGGAAAAATCAAAGAGGAATTGAAACACATTTACCAACTTCACCCTTTGGACTCTGAGAGATAAAAACTTAATCTAAGTGTATCTTACTCAGAGGCTGGGTGCTGAAGTGTGTGTTCAAGTGTCCTTCACTTTTCAGTGGAGCATTTCCACTCTCAGTGATGTAAGGCTTAACTTGACCAGATTAATATTAATATCAGGTCTTGCTTTTGTGACTAGCTGTACCTAATAAAATAAAAATTCATAGGTTTTTGTCGTTTTCAAAATACCTTTAGAAGTGCAGTACTTTCTCTGACCAGAAAGTGGCGCCAAAAACCCGTTGACTATTTTTAAAACTTAAGAATCCCAACATTTCAGTAAAATAGAATTTTTGGATAAATAAAAAATAGCTTTAATATAGTAGCCTTGTGTTATTACTAACAAGTTTAATGTGTTAAGAAAAATGATCAGAAAGATGTGTGAGTTATAATAATGTGCAAAATGCTTCATATCTAAAAATAGAGGATCAATCATGAGGCAGGAGACTTGACAAAAGATGATTATCTCGTTTGAGAAAGTTGCCCTACTGCCTTCAAAGAGCAGTCATTTAATCTCTCCAATGGTTGTTCTTCAATGGTATAAAACTTCCACATTACTGACACTTATTGAGAGGATGTCTTTTAAACAAGGCCGTCCCTAATGTGGGGATCACTGTGTGGTGAATAAACTGGTTCATTTATGGACTACAAAGAAATTTGGTCCATCATCTTGTATGTTACACTTTATAGAAAAATAAAAAACTCTAAATAATCATAATAATATCTAAAATAGTTCTGCTACTTTTAATCATAAAATCCACAGACTGCTCTGTTAAGATCAACACAGGATGTAAGGTCCATATGGTGTGATTGGGTTAGAAAACATTTAAAAATGGAGTGTAATTTACAGAGCATCTCTGAGTGCTCCTCTGAATCCTCCTGGATGGCGTAAAGCTCCCTGCATGTCCATTTCCATAGTGGCCTCCACAGCCGACCAGTAGCAAAGCCAGTAAGGTCTATCGGAGAGCTGCTGTAGCCTGAGATTCGAGAACATCACCTCATAAATTGGTCTGTATTGGAGGTTTTTCAGGCAGAGGGAAAATGGAGCTGATAACAGTGAGATTTGATGTTACTTCAATAACTCCTGTCTTCTGGAGGTAGTACGGACTCGATTCAGCTTCGTCCAGTGCAAATGGTCTGATGGACTTCCTCAATTTCTTAAAGGAGAAAAGGGACTTTTTAAAACATTGTACTGCAAGTAATCGACGAAAACCAAAAATGATTTATGTAATTTTATACTACAACCAAGCAAATGCTAAACTACCAATACTGTAGCTAAAGATTTAATCTTTGAGAGTCAAAACATATATGGATACATAGATAGCAGTATATAAACATAGCAAAAAAGTAAGGAAATTTGTGTTTGTTAGATTATTTCCTTCTTATAAAAATTCTTGACAATAAATCTTATACCGTTGGAAAGCCTGTTAATTTCCCTTTTAAATGGTGCCACATTTGTAAGGAACATGCATTTGTGGGAGGAGCAGTAGAGCTGAGGATGTGAGTTGCGCCTATGAAAAATTAGCCAAATCCTCTCTGCCAATGCTAAACAGTTTATTTTGTGTGATGGTGTGGGGTGGCGGTTTAGAGGCAAAGTTATTACCTCAGTGAAGGAGCCAGGCAAGACCCAGAGTGTGTGCACTGCAGCAAGTGGGATCCAAATGATGGAGGCCATTGCGATGACCCAGCCAATCCCCTGAGCCCAGTCTGGGTAAACATAACTCTCATAGCGTGCCGGTTTAAACTGAATTACTGAGAACACTAGAATAATCTGAGGAAGAAGGAACCGATCACAGAAGCAATTAGGAAGTAAAATATCATTGTTTTCCTCTTATATTATTTGCCCTCAGAGAACATCAAGCTGTTCATATGGGTAGTGAATCTGTTAGCTAATGTTGGTACCCCTAGTTCCGGCCACTTGTAAATACAATATCAGAAATCTTAGCTAACTGTAAATAAATAGAAGGACTTTACTCACTCAAATCAACATTTTTCAGGAGTCATGTGTGTAGATTAATGTCCAAGACTTGATTGACTTTGAAAGAAAATATGTTTTTAGATAAAAACGCTTATGTTTAAGTAGGTGCCAATACTGCTAAGATTATTGGTGCCCCCTAACTTAGGCCACCTCCCCTGCTTGTGACAGTCAAACGTTGCTACCACATTCAGTGGTTTTGAGAGGTTCACAATGAGATTACGTTTGTCCTGTGTTAGTATCCGTACTCTACATGTAAGGATTACAGTGGCGGTAGATTTTCCCCTCAGAGAAAAGGAAGCTAACCGGTAAGCTAACTTTTACACTGAGGGAAATATCTGTCACGAAATGGAAATGTGTTGTGTTCCACATGCAGTTTTGGACACAAAGAATTACAACACTGTTAGAGATACTTAAATATTGTTTAGATATGTGATTTTTTGCAAGACTAATGTTTAAATGCCCTACTAAGTTGTGAACATACGTTTTATTGTTTTACCTACTGTGATTGGCGAAGAGAGAGAGCGGAATTGCACCATATACGACAGTGGCCGGAAATAGGGGGACAGCCAGAGTTAGGAGGAAGACTGTTATATGCTAGCCACATTAGCCTTATAGCAAGTTCACCCTTCCGGTTGTAGGAAAGCACGAAAATTATTAGCAAATATTAGCATATATTATATCAATTAATTATTTTCTGAAATATGTCCAGAGTGATTTCTCACTGGCTTTAAAGCCTGGTCAGTTAGGGTTAATTCACTGAGATAAGATAGTAATGAAAAATTACAAAGCCACACAAAAAATGTACAAAGTGTATTTCAGAGTGGAACACATTGACCCGTACTACTCACAGTGACCAGCAGAGGACATATCACTATCCAGCAAATCCTGAAAAAAATATTGGGCCTTTTCCCAGTCATCTCCTCTATATTACTGGACATACGCTTTACCCCTGGGGACAGAAGGAATAAACATTCAGGCCTTTGTTTATATATATATATATATATTTATTTTTTAAAATATGTTTGTGATGGTTACATTTTTATAGCATTGCTGTCATTTTCCTTTACCACTATTGCATGATATAGCGATTTTCTCTCCTTTTTTCTTTTTAAACTTCATGATAACAATTAAATACATATTGTGTGAACCAAATATTTGCCATGTGAAAAATAGTCAGAGAAAGTTAAATAATATTTTAAGCTAAAGGGTGTTCTGCTTGTACTCGTACCATACAACCAGCAAATAGCCACGACCTCAAAAAAGGCCAGGAACATAATGGACACTATGGCAGTGTAATGGTCCATCAGCTGAAACACGTAGATCCCAGACTGAGAAAACAGAATGATTAGCAATTTATTTCTCTGTTAAAAGGCCCATATCATGGGAAGCCATATTTTCCTGATTTAACATTCCATACATTCATCAATTCAAAGAGAAATTGGTGAAAGAAGATTTTTCACGTGTGATTTTGGACAATTTCTTTTGGTTTATTCATTATTCATTCCAAAAACGACAATATGGAATCTAATTTGCAAAATATTGATATTAAATGTACAATAAAATGTGAAAAATTAAGACTGGATAATTGTATTTTAGGAATGAATCATGACAAATTTTAAAAGTGAAAAATTATGGATCTGGACCCTTTAATGTTCAGTTTGTCATAGATATGAATGGTAATATTAAATTTAAAAATGTGAGGTTACCTGCATGACATGAGGAATGCCAAGGAGAAATGCAGTGGTGCACACCACCAGAACCAGCAGTTCCTTCTGCCTCAGATACTTCAGCAATGGTTTACCATAACTGTCCATTAGACTGGTCACCATGACTTCTACCATGGCAAACTGCACACACACACACACACACACACATTTATTTTCAGGTACATCATGCCTTCATTCACTCATCTTCTGTTACTGTTTAACCCTGTTCAGTGTGTATCTTGAGCTTACCTGCAATCATTGGGCTCAAGGCCAGAAAACACACCTTGGACAGGGTTTCAGTATATCAGAGGGCTTCATCCACTCACCCAGTCACTCACACACTCACACCTGAGGGCAATTCTGCAAAAGCCAATCCACAGTGTGTGATTTTGGATTTTGGTGGAGCACCCCGGTGAAACAAACATCACAAAACAGGGATACCACTGGAGGACACAAGACCATGAAGCTGTGTGGCAATACTAGATACCTGTTGCACCACTGTGCTCCCCACAGTTATATTAATAATACTATTTAAATATTCTATGTCATTTTGGTTTGGTAACTTCAAAGGACTGTTAGTCATTTGTTTCAGTTATTGTATTTGAGATGTGTCCAGAATGATGGAAACAAATTTAGTTCATTTTAAGGTGAAAGAGAAAGCTCTATATCATCATTAATCAAGTTCAACATGTAGATTAATGCCTAAAACCTCTTATAATCACAATCCTTTGAGGCACTTGCAATAAAAACATAGCATTGTTTAAATATAGCGTTACAGACACTTGCCAAACTAGCATCCCATATTATCCCTAAATAAATTTAAGCTTGACATCTGAACAATTATCTGAATCTCATAATGTTACCCTTCAAACCTTCACCAGTTTCCACTTAGATTTTTTCCTCTCTGTTGATAATCACACAACAAAGCAGAATAGCACACATCTTTGTCCACATCCTTCCTGCAAGTCAACACACCATAATGCTTCAATTTAGGTCAGTTACTAAGCTGTAGATGCTAAACATCTGGAGATAGCTTTATAAAGCCTCTGAGAGCAGATGTGCTGCTTCTGGGTCACAATGGTGTTCAGATTATAATAACCAAGACCATTACAAACTTTAAAGAAGCTTTTTTCCCCTGTGTCTTTTAAAAATATGGACCCTAAACAATTTGCAAGCCAAGCTGAAGCCAAAACTAAATCAAAATACTAACAGTAACATTGTTTACATACCAGCTTCTAGTTTCTTCTACAGTAACAGCCTGTCACTAATAAAGCCTTCATTTTGATCCATAAAGGACAAACGTTGTCAGAAAATATAGATTAAGCTCATGTACAACTATGTTAATTTCTGCTAGTGTCCCTGTGGTATTTTAGTTTGTTAGCGTTAAGCTAATACAAATGTACATCAGGCATTTAAGTTAACTTCTGCCAAGCTACTGAACGTCACAAATGGATGAGCTCCCAACCTAAATTTTACAGTGAAATAACTTGCTACAAGAACATTATCAAATATTAACTAAAAAGTGTAATTACCACAGGGAAGATAAACCTATATGCTGTTTATAATACAACCGCACAACAAAAGTTACATCACTAAAGCCAAAATTCTCTCTCTCTGGTTCTGTATTTGTATCCACCTACCAAATTGTGTTCTTGGACTGTGGGAGGAAACCGGAGCACCCGGAGGAAACCCACGCAGACACAGTGAGAACACACCACATTCCTCACAGACAGTCACCCGGAGGAAACCCATGCAGACACAGTGAGAACACACCACACTTCTCACAGTCACCCGGAGTGGAACTCGAACCCACAACCTCCAGGTCCCTGGAGCTGTGTGACTGTGACACTACCTGCTGTACCACCATGCCACACTTAGTAATGAACCCTGACCAGCTGATGTAACTTTCAAGAGTTGTGTGTATATCTGAAAGGTGTGTATATCTGATTTATACCTCACTGTCCAGACCAAGGCAGAGCAGCATGAAGAAGAAGAACACTGCCCACATTGGAGCGACTGGCATTGTCACAAAAGCTTGTGGGTAAACCACAAACACCAAGCCTGGACCTGCAGAAATATAAAATGAGTATTGCACAAGTTAATATATCAGCACATTTATTAAAGAAAAAAATGCTAAACAGATTTGCGTTAAAGAAGCAACAAAACATTTCATCCATTATATTATATAATATTATATTATCCAGTACAGGTTCGCGGTGGGTCCGAAGCCTACATGGACTCACACCCTACCAACGTGTGTTTTTGGACTGTGGGAGGAAACCCACTCGGACACAATGAGAACACACCAAACTCCTCACAGACAGTCACCTGGAGCGGAACTTGACCCCACAACCTTCAGGTGCCTGGATCTGTGCCATGCTCAACACACCACCGTGCCGACGTCAACAAAACCTGATTCTTCTTTATGTTTATACTGACACCTATTGGCTTGG
The DNA here is from genome assembly GCF_029633855.1 of Hoplias malabaricus. Classification (NCBI taxonomy): domain Eukaryota; kingdom Metazoa; phylum Chordata; class Actinopteri; order Characiformes; family Erythrinidae; genus Hoplias; species Hoplias malabaricus. Next base: position 23,022,857 of record NC_089801.1, on the reverse strand, counting down.
CTGAATCAGATACACAAGACATAAACCTATTTTAAAATCATGGCTGCACCCTTGTGGGGGGATGCACTCTATCAGTTCATTCAGTGAATAAAAAGGAACACGATACTTCATCTCCTGTAAAGTTTTGTTTACAGAAAAAATGTAAAACAAATAAGAATGAATTTTTTATGGTTAAACAACTGATTACGCCAAAGAAATTTGATTCTTGCAAATGTACCAGAGCAAATGTTAAATAATATGCCCAAGATCTTGCAACTCACCATCAACTGCAATGTCACTAACTGGAATATTCTGGAGGTAAGACATGTATCCAAATGCAGAAAATATCACAAAACCAGCCAAAATGCTGGTCAGTGAGTTAGTGATGGCAATAGCTAAAGTGTCCCTACAATAAACACAGACAAACACACAAACAAATGGAATAATTCAAATATTCAGGTTACAGTTCTTTTTAGAGTTGTATAAAATATCAGTCTTACTTGAGGACATTGTTGTTGAAGGAGTTGTAGCTGGCCATAGCCATCAGTGACCCAAAGCCTATCCCAATGGAGTTAAAGATCTGAGCAGCTGCATTCACCCACACCTATGGACCACAGAAAATACAAAATGAGACAAAATTATAAATGAGAAAGATACTGTGTTTTAGTCACAGTCATGGACCTACAGTTTTACATCTTCACTGTGGGTCAAAAAGTATCTAGACACTCCTGTCTCATTTTTGAATTCTGCTACATTTAGATGGTGTTCAGTTGCATATAAAGAGCTTGGATAATCCCCTTTGAGTAGAATGGGAGCAGGCCAGTGTCACCATGCTCAGGGCCAAGTGTTGCCTAGAGGGGTATACAACCACATCCCTCTCTAAAGGCACAAAGTGATTTGGCAAATCATTAAAATATATTAACTAAAGAAAAATTCGCCCTGTGAAGGACTGGCACCCCTCCAATGTGTGTTCTAGCCTTGCGCCTGATGGTTCTGGGTAGGCTACAGACCCACTGTGACCCTGAACTGGGTAAGTGATTACAGATGAATAAATGAATGAACTTAAGCTAAATTTTCTTCATGTAATCAGACCTTAACATGTGATATAAGACGTCTCCTTTATACCCTTCTCATACCTCCATAGACAGCAGCTTCTCCCACTCAGGAATGATGAAAAACTTGATGCCTGCCAAAGCTCCTGGAAGCTGGACATTGTTAATGAGCAGAGCCACCAAGATGACGTAAGGAAATAGAGCTGTAAAATACACCACCTACAGATCACACACAGAGTGAGTGTAAAGGAACGATACATGGTGTGGGCACATGGTGCAGTGGTATACACATTGGCTCAATCATTGGATCATTGCTAATTTGATTCCTCAGCCATCTGAGGCCAGGAGTCCCAGATCACAATCAGGCACGCTCTCTGGGTGGGTGGGATGTCCCCCCTCTCCCTTTACCACACAAATGCAATGCTGCTCAGTGCAGATGTCTATTGACTGACAGAGTAGAACTGGGACAGCTGGCATTCTCCTCCACAGAGATGTCCAAAGATATTGCATTGACAGCCAGTTCGAAAAGAGGCAGTGGCTGGCACTGCACGTCTCAGAGGAAGCATGTCATCATCCCAGTTCGGTGGCATGTTTTGTGATGGTGGGGTGGGGGGGTTGTGACTAACACATGGCACTAATGCAAATTTTTGATAAACAATCATTAGTCAGTTTTGCCTTCCAACCCCCGTAATCATCACTCACTAGTAATATTTCCTCACTGCACTTGAGTGTGTCTGCACTTCCCCTGTGATAAACCAAATCCCGTATTCCACAACTACACTTCCCATCCTCTTGGTCATCCTTCCACCCATTTACCTTTCCAGTGGACTTGACCCCCTTGAAGATGCAGAAATAAACAAGGAGCCATGCCAGCAGCAGCAGGAGAAAGAGTTCCCATCTCATAGCACCTGTTTCCTCCAATCCTGAGGTTCTTTGCAGCATTTTATAACTGAAATCAGAAACAACATCACAATATTTTCTTGTAGCCCACATATTGTAATGGACAACATTAATTTGTCCATGTCCAAAAACATGTAATTAGTGAATTATTGTAAAGTGCACCCATTCAACTAAGCATACACCACTGGTGTAATTTCCACAGACAAAAATTAAAATGAAATGAGACACTCAAACAAGTGTACAAGCATGAGTCAGTGAGGTGTAAACTTACTATTTATATGTAAACACTGCTTAAAGCTCATAAAATCTCATACAATTTTAAGGGTTCCATAAACTCAACACATTTTTTCTGCTGGTTTTTGCTGAATAAGAGTTAGTAAAAACTGCTACCAGTCGATTTAAGCAGTTTATTGGTCTGTGTTGGGGTGTGCTGTATATAAAGAGAAGAGAAGAGAAGAGAAGAGAAGAGGCCATATAAATGTGTGAGGTAAGATGTGAGGGAGACAGACTTGAAGAACTGCTGGCTGGCAGTGGAGGCAAAGGGGGCAGAGCTGGAGTTGTCAGAGCAGTTGGGTCTGTTCCAGGAGTTGTTACAGCTCTGCCAGGGCAGCTGACTCTGGAAGGAGCTGAAGAGGTAGTAGAGAGCCCATGTGATGATCAAATTATAGTACGAACACATAATGAAGGAGATGGCCACAGTGGCTATGCCCACACCTGAGAGAAAAAGACATGACACAGTTTAATGACACACAAGCATGTGTCATTCAGAGACAGTAGCCCCATCATTCCAGAGAACATAGTCCCACTGTTCCACATTGCATGGGGCTATGGTGTATGTGGTACACAGCAGTCCTGTGGCCAGAAAATGACCAGTGTTGAGTCAATTCTACACCTATTGTATATAATTTCTGGGCACCGAAGTGCACAATACAGTATGGGAAATAATGTACCTTTTAGCAAAGGGCACGCCTTGGCCATGGCATGGACGGGACCCTTCCTCAAGTACTGACCCAAGGTCAGCTCCATGTAGAGCAGAGGAATACCCAGAAGGACCAGCATGAGCAGGTAGGGCACCAGAAATGCACCTGAGCAACACACACATCCTTTGTCAACGTGTTGCAGGCCTCAAATTCAATGAGTGAATATTTGCTAAATAAAAACAATAAAGTTCATTCATTTAAACGTTAAATATCTTATCTTTTTTGTGTATTCAATTGAATATAGGTTGAAAAGGATTTGCAAATCATTGTATTCTGTATTCATTTGTTTTACACAACGTCCCAACTTCATTGGAATTGGGGTTGTACTGTGTGTATATATTAGTGTCACTGTCACACAGCTCCAGGGACCTGTGAGGAGTTTGGTGTGTTCTCCCAGTGTCCGGGTGGGTTTCCTCCGGGTGCCCACTCACGATGGTAGGTGGATTAGCGACTCAAAAAACTGTGCATAGGTGTGAGTGTGTGTTCCTTCCTTGCACCCAGTGATTCTGAGTAGGCTCTAAACAACTGCGAACCTTAAATGGATAAGCGGTTACTTACCTAAATTAATAATTTACAGTTAAAATGTACAGTGTCCTGTCATGTCTTACATTTTGCACTCTTCTAAAAAATATATATATTTTTCTCCAAGCTCCCCAACTGAACTCTAAAAACACATTAAAATTGTGCTCAAATTATTAATAAAATATAAAATAAAAATCACTAATACAAATGAACAAACGGATCATGTCAAACAAGACACTAATTATAAACTAAGCAGTAACACAAAATGCAATGTATTACAAATTACAATAACTGTAAATGACCTTATGGGAGTTTGTAAACAAACAAGGCCATGTATTATGGGTATCTGCTATTTGATAGGGTAGATCAGTTGTACACTACCTATTGTGATGCATTGTGGGATTGTTTGAGTGCAATGTGAATTGTGAACTATGTTGTCGGACACCACTACAAAATGGTGGAACCCCAAAATAGTTCAATGTTCAATAGGGCAATGTCTCATATACCGCATCTATTAGCACTCATGGAGGAGTGGCCTATGTTCCATCAAATTACATGGTCAGATCTAACTGCTGTGTAATGATTGTGGAATCATGTGGGGTTGAGTTTCTGTGTTGGGGTCAAGCCTGTTGAATTTTAAGGAGGAATGAACTACAGTTTGGCTCACTTCAAATCACACAAACAGTTCAACACTATGTGTGTTTGCACTCTGTCAGATTTACAAAATCTGTATTAAATTATGTACAGAATGAGTGAGTGTGGTGTGGAACTCAAGATAATGTGTCCTATCTTATGTAATAATATTTATTGCATTGTATTTTATCATGTTATCAGTCTTTTTCTGTATTCATTCACTTTTGAAATATGGCTTATAAATGATGACTGAAAATAAAATTATCTTCTCTCTCTCTCTCTCTCTCTCTCTCTCTCTCACACACACACACACACACACACACACACACACACACACAATTAATGACTACATTTTGATTTTCCTGTTCTATTAACACTGAAATGACTCACAATAAATTAATATGGAGATTATACAATAAAGCTTGCATAATATCCTTAGACTGACACTGAGTATGTTGGCCTTAGACTCATACACATCGGTTCCAGAGGTCCAGAGATCAGAGAACACAGTCCCATTATTCATTCGTTCGTTCATTGTCAGTAACCGCTTAACCAGTTCTGGGTCGCAGAATCACTGGGCGCAAGGCGAGAACACACACTGGAGGGGGCACTAGTCCTTCACAGAGCGACACACACTCACACCTACGGACACTTTTGAGTCACCAATCCACTTACCAATGTGTGTGTTTGGACCGTGGACACAGGGAGAACACACCAAACTCCTCACAGACAGTCACCCTGAGCAGGACTTGAACCAACAACCTCCAGGTTCCTGGAGCTGTGTGACCATGACACTACCTGCTGCGATATACAAACTTGTACATATGACTAAACCCTTGTTTCCACAGTGGGTGCATTTTAAATTAGAAGACTTTAATTCAGAATTCAGTATAAGTGGTGTTTACAAACATCTCAACACACAGTGTACATGTCTGACTCTTCTTACCTCCACCACTTCTATAGCAAAGATATGGGAATCTCCAGATGTTTCCCAGGCCCACAGCGCAGCCGATCCCAGCCAAAGTGAACTCGATCTGCCTGCTCCAAGTCGGCCTCCCAGCCTCAAGCTCCATGGCCCTGGCTCTTTACTGATATTGTCTCTGTTGTGTCCTGCTAAAGCTCCAGGGTCCAGCGCAGGGAGTGAGACAAGCTTGGTTTAAGTGAGACTATAAAAGAAACCTGGTCACATAATCACTGTTTATGGGCATTAATGATTAGCTGGGAATCCCACCAGAGGTGTCTTACCCGACGAACAGGGCGAGAGTAAAGACATTTCAGGAAAGTTTCTCATTGTAAACCTTGTAAAGATTGGATTTTTAATATAAGTTCCACATGTCTAAAGACAAGTAAATTCTAAAAATGTACTCAAAAATACTTTAATAATTACTGCCTTAATTATACCACTTATTCTCCCTATGCCATATATTTATAAAATCATCTATAAAAAAAGTAAAACATTAACCAAACTTAGTCAGAACTATGTGAGTAAGTGTTTTGCAGCTGTGTGCTGGCTAATCATGATGTGCAAGCCCTACATTCCCAGGCTTGGGTAAAAAGTAAACACTGAATAAACACAGTTTCAGATATTGGACATTTTGAGGATAATGTTGAACAGCTATTTCACAAAACAGGATTCCTCTGCCTGCATTTCGTTTTTACTCTGTTTTCTCCTACATTTTAGTCATTGCCAATTGACATCTGTTAGCTTGGTCTCTCCAGTCACATATTTCCTCTGAATATATGAAGCCAGCCACATCCTAACTGCCTCGAGCAAAACATCACAGGCCATGCCCAACACATTTAGAGGAGAAAACAAACTGCCCAATCTGTTTTGTTAATTTAGAGATACTTCAGCATGATGTCGTGTGTGTGTGTGTGTGTGTAAGAGAGAGAGAGAGAGAGAGAGAGAGAGAGAGAGAGAGAGAGAGAGAGAGAGAGAATACACATTGGGTGCTGCCTACTCTTTTTACCAGCAAACTCTTATCTATTATTATCTGTAATTGAATATTTGAATTAAATAACATCCTACACTTAATCGTTAAAGTTGTTGTGAATATTTATGGTCATTAACATGTCTGTGTGGTAAATATGCAAGATGACATATCATGAGAAAATAATCAAAACCATGGCTGAGCATTAGTGCTTTAAAAATACTCACTTAAAAGGAGATTATTTTACAGGATGCAGACACAAGACTAATTAATATCATAAATCTGAAGACCAAGTCACTTACACCAGTAAGTATCAGTGGCACCTGGGAACATGGATGTGTCTGGGTCCAAATATGTGTGTACTGAAAGTGTTAGTTTATACCTGAGCCACTTCTAAGATTTTATTGGGGGATTTTTTTCATAAATACAATAGTTTTTAAATGTGCAATTTTGATGAACAGCGATGAGTTTAGGGGTTTAATTGGTGACCGGAATTGGACTTTAATTTCCACGTGGTGTACCATGTAGGGAGTAGGGAGCCATTTGGGATATAACAATAACAGTGCGTGTGTGGCGGTTGCCCTCTAGCGGACATTTTCTCCGCTGATGGGCGGGTCTCAGCGCAGTGTGCTAGGCGACTGAACACAGAGAGGTTTCGCGTACCTGTTTACTTCGCTAGTTTTTATGTTGTAGCCTGTTTCTGAGTCGTGATTTTTTTTTCTCTCCGAAAGAGGCCTGTTTTGAAGGTGTTTTGGATATTATCTCCTTTAGTAGTCGGAACAACAAATTAAAAAAATGGGAAACTGTTACACGGTGGGACCAAACGAAGCCCTGGTCGTATCAGGTAACAGTAACGTTATTGTTTTTATTGTTATTAACGAATACGTAACATTATTTGGTTGAACATTGCTGTTTAACGTTCATTGGTACGGAATTTTGACTCTTCTGGCGTCTGTGTTTTTTTTTATTCAACCGCGTCTTATTGGTCTTGACTGCTCCACCTTAAATGGTGCGGCAGAACCGTTGCAAATGAAGCGCCATTTAAGGTGGAATGGAAAATTCCAAAAAGAAGTCAACCTGGTCCTAATTCGTTTTCAGTAGTAACTGTTGGTAGCTGTTGTGGCTATTCGCTCTTGTTTACATGTAATATGTTGATTGTTTTACAGCTTTTAGACACTAAAATAACGACCACAGCGAATTACAGCTACGTTTAATTTCATCACACTGCCGTTACGAGGGTTTTTACTCTAAATCCTTATTTCCGAGACTGTCTCTAATGCTACACACGGTGGCGCTGGGAGGAATGTTGGGCCCCTGAAAAAAAATGTTCACCTTTTTTTGATTTAGTAGAATTTGTCGTTAAAGATTCGATTTAAAACCTATCCCTACACTTTAGTTTAATATACACAATGTTTGAAAACTACTGGCCATATATGAGCACTTTCTAGTTTTTACAATTACAGACTGTAGTCAAACTGTTGCTCTGCATACATTTTAGCCCCGTTTCAGCCTGTTCTTCAATGGTCAGAGAAGGTAGAATTAGGGCCACGCCACAACTTTCAACTGTTCATTCATCTGTGAAGCTATAGATTTGGGATTGTTTGCATAAAATAGTTGTGAAAAGATCATTAGGATTTGGAAATACTGGGAAATACCAATTTTGCAACTAGGTCTAGGAGGAGAGCAGCGTAACTGGGGGAGGAGAGTAACGTAATTTCAATCCTCTCTTTGTCCTATACATGTGCAAAATTGACAATAATAATACTACTACCACTATCACATTCTTCCTACAAGCGTGTGCACTATGTCAAGTAGTTTATGGACTCACCTTAAACTGAGTAAGTCCATCTTATTTAATGTGCCCCCTGTCTGGACACAGACACACAGCTTTTATAATCTTATTTTAAAATCAGGAAATTAAATTTGATGAAGCAGCTGCAGATGAGCTTATGGTCACAATGCTGAGTGCGTTTGCTTGTGGGGTGTAATGGCACCAGCAGTGGGTTGAGAAGCAGTAATGTGTCCAGTGGAGTGATAGAGCTCAACATATGTTGGACAACATGGAGTATTGGAGAATCAAATTCTACTGAAGTAATGATTATAGCATTACTAAATGGATTATCTCCTAGAACAACTTTTTGTTATGGTTTTAATGTTTAAAAGAAGCTACTGGCTCAGCTTTGGAATTGTTTGTCGGTTTGGCTTGGTCCATACTGATCTAGCATGAAGTCAGCAAACGTTTTGTAACTAGGGAGGCATTTGGGGATAAAGAGGAATAATAATATCTTATATTTAATATGAGCAGCAATATAAAATCATATAGTTCTGAGCTTAATTTGTACATGATTTTTCTAAGGGAAGACAGTATTTCTGCTTTCAGATTTATGAGCAGTAGTTATACTAGTAACACACCTGCCAAGGCAGTCAAAAACTATATTCAGATATAGGTCCTGACCTTAAAAGGACCCTTTCATGAACTATATATAACACATGCAGCACAAATATGGAATGTTCAATGAATATTTTGCCTTCCTCCATTTAGCTGAACGGCTTGATTTCTGAAGTGTATTAGAAAAACTTTCTCATGTTTTCTGCCGTTATACAGTGAAAGTGGACTTATTGTACTATTTACTTTAGAATCCAGTCATGCAACACAGTCTCCAGGGATCTTACTCTTACTTCAGGGGGATTTCATCAGATATCACGATCAGGATGTTACGACACAGTCATGCGCTGTACATTTTTAGTTTCCTGTATTTACACTGAGTTCAGTATAATAATATATACTTGATGGTCACTTATGCTACCTGCTCAAGTGTAAAATGTCTCTTTTGGGGGTTTGCATCTCTCCACTGATGAGTGGTATCAGATATTTCTTAGATTGGTATTGTACTGAATCTATAGCTCTATTTCTTTCTAGACACATTTGCACATCTATAACATGGATTATGAATATCTGTGGAATTATCATTGTCACTGTAGTAACAGACCTGGCCCATCACTCTTTCTGAAAGAGCAATGTGTAATATATTCTCATCCAGCAGAGCTTTTATATATTGTCATAAGGATGATGGGATTGCTGAGCACTTAGACTTCAGAGCCAATGAAGCTTAGTCTTTGGGATGCACAAGCAGTGAGCGCTTATTTCACTGAAGCACAGTCATTTCAATAGTGTGTTATCATCAAGTTGTAAGTATTAATCACTGTAGTTTTCAAATCTGGAAAGCTTTAAGTCGGTGGGTAAGTCTCCCCTGTGTGTTAAATATGCAGTCAACCAATTATTATTATTATTATTATTATTATCATAAATGGAAAGATAAACTGTAATGATTTGGTGAAATACCCAGTTGTGATTTTCTCACCATGAACACAATGGTGATTGAAATGGGGTTATTTATATTAATTAAGCTGTTTTCTCAAGGAGACCAATAGATCTATTTTGGTTTCAGGCTTGGGACCAGGGAGCTAGGTTCAACTTTCAATCTTAAAGGTTTTCAAGACAACATTTAATAAAGTAGGATATAATAAATATTGTAGCACTTGAGATTTAAAAATAGCACACTTTCAAACAAGTCTGGAAACAAGCAAACGCACTAAAAGAAAAACTTTAGAAAGATGTGGAGTAGGTGTAAATATTTATTTATTTATTTAGTCTGCACAGTACAGGAAGCCTTATCTTGTATGATCTTGTTCCAAGCCGTAATGCTGGTCTTGACAAACATGGGAGTTGGAGAGTAAATTGTATGTTTGTCTTTTGTAGTCCACTGTCACTTTTACTGAGATGAAATGGAGTAGAAAGCCAAGCACCACAGAGGGCTCTTGTCGAGCCCCAAAGGCAGTTTCCCTCCCCCTTTGGCTCCAGACCAGCTGTAATCTCAAATTAGGGTGTTGATCTGCATGTTTACATTATACCTTCTGGTTTAGATGTATTGAAATACTGAAGTAATGTTAGTTCGGCGGTAGGCCGCAGTGTTGCCTGTGTATCTGGAGCATGCTTAAAAGGATTCTGGAGCTTTCTCATGATCTCTAAAAGGACATTTTTATAGAGGGAATTATATAGGAGGAAATAATCAGACAGTGTTGCCTGAGGGACCTAAACATTATGATAGTTTTATGTCTGATACATGAAATATTATTAAAGATACTGATGGATGTGCATTTTATGTGTTAAGTTTATATTCTGTTGGATTTTAAAATATTGTTCTGAACAAGATTTACACTCTTGTAAAACCCATGTAACATCAAGGAAATATTCTTGTTAGGATTCCTTAAACATTCTTTCTCTCCTGATATTCATGGTGATATCTGGAATGTAATATCCATTGCTACCAAGTATTTATCCATTCATATCTCTATAAATATTATTGAAAATATCAGCCCAACCCTTTTGAGTGTGATGGGATGAAAATTTGTTATTTTATATTTACTCAAAAAGTTGTGTAAATTATGCAGTTATTTCAGAGTCTGTGTCTTCATCCATCGTCTGCTGTAGTAAATCAGATCAGCTGGTCGTCAGTTCTCCAGCTCACTGGCAGCTGGTCAAAAAAAATAAAAGGATTTTAATTGGTAGATAAGCTAGTGTTACACTATACCACATTATTTTTGTCTGTGTGGGGCCTCGTGTCAGAGTGCTGCTGAATGTCTGACAGCTGAGAATGTGTCTGTGGAGACTCAGTGATAAGTTGTGTGTGTGAGAAAAAGAGAAGCTGAAAGAGCATGTGATTTTGGTTGGATTGTTTGTTTATTTACTGGAAGGAGATCTTGGAGAATGCCTGTTTAGACATGGAAGAAGTGGTTTAGTAGTTTCGAAACATATAAATTGTTCTGGTTGGAATTATATTTGAAATATATCTTTTTAATGGCTTTTTGCCATTAACCTGCAGGAAATATGTCCTGTGCAAATCAGATATGTTGAAAAATCAAATGTCTGCTACCTGAATGAAACCTTAGGGTTTGTTGATACTTGTTCTATGCTTTGGTTTGATTAAAATGAAACCTTGTGTAATTTCTCTGTTAGTGCATTTCATTTGAGTAAATGTTTCCTTTTGGACACTGGTGCACACCAGAAAAGTGGACCGGATCACCAGGGCATGTGGGTCTCAGTGCATTTGTAGAAGAATTCTAGTGTGGCTTGTTTTAAGTATGAACATAATATGAACCAAAGACATCGAAACAAACCAAGCACAGGATGTGAAATCTCAAAATGAACAGGTTTGGCTCCTTTATCCATTTTACCACTTCTTGTTGTGTTTCCAGTTGTGAAAAATACTACCAGATACACGCCTCCATGATAAGTACAACAAGCCCAGTAAGGTGTCGTTACTTTTTTTTGTTTGTTTGGATCGTAAATCCAGTCTCCCTCTGCGAGAGCGCGCCTGATGCAGAAAATCTTCCACTGTGCGCTGCATGTGTAAACGACCACTCTGGGACATCTCCAGACCAGATACTCTGGAGTTTCTCTAGAAGTTCTCCAGTGTTCATGTGTGAAAGGGGCAAAAGTGAACACTAAGCAAACCGGGACTAAACTGTAAGAATGTGTCGTTTTTCTTGTTCGTTCTGGATCTAGGAAACCAAACTACAAGTAAAGAAACACTTGGAGACCTGCTTCTTTGCTCATGTGGCAATTTACTTGTTTCTCAAATCATAATTTTATCCAGCGTGTAGTAAAACAAAAAGGGGAAATTCCACGAATGATATTCTCTCTAACCTGCAGTGTAGGAACAAAGCCTGTGGTTTTATACTCAGCCAGAGATGCTTTTCAACAAATAAGGATGTGGTTGGCATTGACAGTTAATAAAGTTGGAGTTCTGAACAGGAACAAATGCATTACATCCTAGTGGAGAAGTTGTTCCAGTTACTTTCAGCAGTGGTCACATGAGTGCATCTACATAATCACAGGACGCTTCATTGTATTCACTGGCATCAGATGATCTCAGGCAGTTGCTAAACATCTGTGGGTGTTTGGAAAGGTCAAAGATGATAGTATAGCTTGAGAAATCCTGTGTGTTTCAGGAATGTGTGCACTTAATCATTGAATATGCTGAGCACAAACAAACAACCCAGTCAATTGAGTGAATTGTGTGTGATATTTTTTTTTTTCCTGTGGTAGTAATGTGAGAATGAATATATCTTCAGGTATGTGATCAGTTCATTTGAAGGGTCTAAATATAAGTATTAGAATATAGTTATATATGAAGTAAATATCCAGTTTACCTCACAGATATGACCAAAACAACATGCTTTGCAAACACAATTTCACACACACAATTCACTTTCAATTTTTTAAGCTCTGAAAAGCCACCAAAAAAAAAACACCTTAGCACCCCTCCTCCAGGCCTCCCTCAGCTTCTGAACACTTGGTCTTCATTTCAGAACCACATCAACTTCTGAAAGTAGGTCGTACAAGAACACAGCCACAGTACCGCATTGTTTATAAAAAAACAACTTTCATTTGCATAAAACAAATATTCACACGGGGAAGGGTCGCGAGGTATTTTCTTTTTACTCCAAAACAAGTCTGTCCACAAGCAGGTTGACATTTGATTATATACAGTTTAAGAAAAATTTGCTGTGTGGTGGGTTATCTGAGCTATGTAAAATGATTCAATGTTAGGCTACATTTATAAATTTTAAAAGTTTAGGTGGATAGTTATTTTTTTTTTAATGACAGAAATGTAAATACATACATAATGTTTTTAATTAATTCTCAGTAGAAACATTATATAATTTGAAGTATACAGGTTTTAAAGCTAGTATGTAACTGAAATCATAAGAGCCAGTGTGTAGGAGGAGGGGAAGAGTGAAGGTGGTTTCGTGCTTGTGGCTTTGCTGAGCTTGAAAAAAGTCTGAGGATGAATGGCGTCTGAACAGCACATAATCATACTCTGGTTTAGTGTTGCAGTATGACCAAAATTCTATATCATGGTATTTTTCAATATTATATTGGTTTCATTGAATTGTACATTGTACAAAAATAAGTAAATAAATTTTTTTTTTTTTTTTTTTTTTTTTTTGGGAAAAATTTACTTTTATTAATTTACATATTAAAACAAATAAGAGGTATTTAGATATAAAGTAGCCAGGGCTGCGTCTCAATGGTTGTATTGCACTGAAGAAGACCCAAATATCTTCATTAAACAACAATATTTAAACAAATAAATAATAAAAACAATCATAAATAGCAACAATGTGCAACTCCCAGTATGAACACTATTTATACTTTAGCTCAACGGCATTAGCAGTAAGTGTTTGTTTGGTCCACGTCCCACCTTTTAAACCCAATGTACCTCCAGACAACAGACACGGCTCTTTTATTTTCTGCAAAAGTTCTTCTGGGTCGTCATCTTTTATTTCAATGTGTGGTACAACTTCTGGTTCAGAACTTCCCCTGTCCATTTTCACCGTGCTCAACAACTGCATTAATACTCACGCTCTGTTCCATGCGTGTTTAGCTGTGCACCAATGAAAAACGTCCCCTGTGAAACAATATACCACCGCATTACGTTTCACACATAGTTAGACTTCTTAAACTGGTGTTGCCGGTGTATGAAAAATTAATATAAAGATAAAAGTCAGTTTTGGTGCGAACCGGTATACTGCCCAGCACTACTCTTGTTGTTAAATTAGAAAACAGATGCGTAACACGTTGAACAATGCCATAGGAAAATAAGGAAAATCTGACATGTTTAATAGTAGAAACATTTTGCTATTCATTTATTTGCAACTCTAAAAGTGAAAAGTTACTATGAGATGTACCCATTGTGGATATATTTTCAATTTTAAAATTAAATGGATTGCTTTCCCAGCTGCACATATACATAAAGTTGCCATTCGCAATGCCACACATCACCTAGAGGTAAAAAGCCCCTCTGCGTTTGGCTGTGGAGAGGTGGAACTGTGCTGAATTAAGGAGCTTTTCCTGCGATGTTCAATTATTTGATGGTATGCTTGTTTATTGTGTTTACATTTGGTCTTGTTTTTCTGTAGGTGGCTGCTGTGGCTCTGATCAGAAGACCTACACAGTAGGGGGATGGGCCTGGGCGTGGTGGCTCCTCACAGACATACAAAAGTAAGTCATTTTTATTAATACTGAACAGTATTAATCACTCTTTGAACTGTATAGTTCACTCAGAAATGGTTTCCTTACTCATCACTGAGGCATTAGTTGAGACTAATGTTATAGAGCAGCTTGTAGGGCTGGGTATCATGGTACCGACTGAATTATTTACTCCAGAAATACTACAGACTATCAAAAAGTTAAATCAATACGTCATTACTTATTACCTAAGTAGTAGATCATAGCAGAGTCAGTAAACCAATAAGAACAGTTACAAGAAAGTTTAAAAAACTTATTAATAGGTATAAAATACATTTTGTTAAAAATGCATGAGCTGCTATTTTCTTTTTGTTAATGTTGGTGTTGGTATCAGAACATTTTGATCCATACCCAGGTCTAGCAGCTAGCTCTGAAATAGCCCTTAGTTTAGGTGTGAAAAGTTTGAGTACTGGAACTAATCCAGACCCCTACAGACAGTGTATACACAAACTTCATCAGCATATCAGCTCACTGCTCTTCCTACAGACACACACACACACACACACACCGCACTCTCACACTCACCAGAGTGTGGAAAAACAAACACTATTAATAATGCTGCAAGGTCTAATGCAAGGTCTAATTAAAGCCCTGTCACATTAGATTGTTGTAAAGATGTAAATTTTATATATATATATATATATATATATATATATATGAGTTTTAAATAACACCTGAATATCCAAAGCTCCCTCAGGTTTTTATATCATGAAATCACAACAGACATTAAAAACAAGAAATCTAATTGCCCAGTTTCTTATTTGATGATGTAATCCTATTAAAGGATATATTTGGCAACTCATTGCAAATTTCTAGTGTGACTGCAGCTTTATTTGGTTAATTGGACTAGCCTCTTGCCCCAGGAGAGGACCCTTCATGCATTATAATGGTCCTTTGTGTGTTCATGGTTTTATATAGGATCACTACCTTGAAGAGCCATTTTAAAGGATTGTGTAAAAGACATAAACTAAACTCAGGGCAGTGTTCCTACACTGAGAACATGAATATGGGCCAAGGCCTTAAACTTCTGGTTGTCGGTGCTGAAAGGGAGTAATATAGTGCAGTAAATTCAAGAGAATATATTTACCAACTGATATTTTAATAGCAGTAATATTTTGTTTCTAAAATCTAATACGAAAATAATATTTAATCTTTATTCTTTTTATGTTTTTTACGTTAATGATTCACTTCATTTATGTAGTTCCGTGTAATGTTTAAGGCTTATCAGAAGCCAAACACAAATTAAGATACGAGTTCTTAGGGTAAAGTTGCTGACCAGGGATCAGTGAATGTCTCTTACATATCCCCTAAAATGGTGCTTTAAGTGCACTTCAAATGTTCTTTAGGAAAGACCATTTTCTAGACAATGTCACAGCAGAAGTTTTTTATTTGTTTGTTTGTTTGCTGGGTGCTCAATCTGAAAAGTTTCTCTAAATGCCTGTTAAACGTTTTCCTCTGGGTGTGCTGTGCTAACCTGTGTCTTGCTCTATGTTTGACTCACCCTCATCTCTGTTTCTGTCTCTCTTGCTCTCTGACATGTTTGCTGGGATTCTGAGCTTATGGTTTGATGAAAAGGAGCTTTTGTTTCACTGTGCTGAAATATTTCACAATGGAATGTGTTAGAAGTTAGTTGTGAGATGGAGAGTGACGGCAGAGAAGCATCTTGGGGTTAGAGGATTTCTGTATTGCGGTGCTGGGCATGGATATTTGTAGATCAATACCGATTTACTTAGGCCCTGTTCACCCATGGCATTAATGTGCATTGAACAGCCTAATTTTCAAAAATACATTCTCTAAACACTTAAATGAAATATATATTTTGGTTGCTAAACATAACAAGAGGCAAAATTAATCAGGCATGTTTCAGTTCAGTTTTTGTTATGTGCCCCAGTCTGATCGAGTACTTTAGTCTAGAGTATCAGCAGATTTTTTTTTAGGTGTATATTACTATGCACACCCAAAAAGTGATGGTTCTACAAGGGTCCTTTATTAAAGAATATGGTTCTGTATAGGTCCCTGAACACTTGAAGAACTTTTGCGTGATTAACGGGTTCATTGCATCATGAAAGGGTTCTTCAGATGGATAGAGAATGTGTCATAGACTGTTCTTTTTAGCCCCTTTTTATAAAAAGGTTCTATATGGCACCAAAACTGCTGGTTCCTCTACTTTAACAAGTTTGACATTGTGACAACAGAGGAACCCTTTTCTAAACTGTACTAAATAGAACCATCTGCAGCACATTCTCCATCCATCTGAAGAATCCTTTCATGAATCAAAGAACTCTTTAATCATGCAAAAGCTTTTTCAGTATTCAGAGTTCTAAATAAAACCATTTCCTTTACTAAAGAACCTTGTTGTAGAACCATGTGTTTATTTTTTATTATATATATATATATATATTTATATATATATATATATATATATATATATATATATATACTCTAGAAACTCTGTAAAATAGAATGATTTTGTGATAGTTTTTTTTTATATTTGGGTATTCGTTTTTGTGGAATGCCACTGCAGAAGTTCTTTTAAAATGTGTAATTGCCACGTGCCTACATTTTTATATAAGATTAATTAAATGCAGATGAAACAGTGGTGCTGGGCGTATAAAATATTTTCCTTGTGAAGTAGCTCCAGGCTGCAGATATTTGAATCGCTTTGATAGCTACAACAGTGCCAGAAGTTGACCACTCACCATGAAACTGAAATTGGGAAGCATTTCTCATTCTTAATGTATTTCTGTGTGAAATAGGACATCTGGACATGAAGTAACGTGGCTGGGACCATGGGACATTATTTTATCTTTTGAGATTTGATTGGCTGTTGCAATCAGGTGTTTAGAAATAGTGAGATTATGGGGTAATGAGATTTTCCCATGGCTGCATGTTCTCACTGATATAAACACTCATCAAAAAAGCATTTTACAGGAAGAAAGACTTACTACACTTTGATTAATTATCACAAAGAAGTAAGACTTTTGTACTTTAAATGAAATGCTATAATGGATTGTACCTGAAATGATCTGACACACCAACAGAGATAAAAAGGTTCCTTGTTTGAATATCGGCTTGACTTTAAGTTATGTCTGAGATGTCTCAAGGTGTGACACAGATCATTTAGATCAGACTGGGACATCCTTAGTATTTGTAGACAGTTTAAAAACTCAGAGCTTACAGTATGGCATTCAGAGTGATTTGAAAGAAGAGTTCAACTTCAATGAAAACAAAGCAGTATGTGTCTGTCTGATTAATGATTACAGCAGTGTGTAAGGTTCAATTTGGTATATTTTGAAGAGAAGAAAACAAAGCAGTCCTGTCAAAACATGTCTGATTTGTAGGGCAAATTTTAGTTAAGCTCAGTGAGAATTAAGTCATTAATTTTTTTACAAACTTAGAGATTGTAATATTGGATGTTGTCAGTCTTGCCCAGCACTGCTGCAGACCTTTTCCAGGAATTTTCCATTGAGAACAGCTGATGGGAAGAGTCGCGTGCCTTGGTAGTGTTTGACATATTTGTGAATGACATCTGGTGAGTCTTTATGGTGCCGCAGCAGAATGAAGAGTCTGTAAGACTGAGATTGTTGCTGGTTGTGGAGAGCTGCTGAGGGCTATTTGTTTGTGTGGGACAGAGAGCCCTTTCCTTCCTCCATCTCCCTGCCCCCGAGAAGCAATCTGCTGAGTGGCTGCTGTTTGTGTCACGCTGATCTAATTAGTGAAGATGGAGTAGGGCTGGTAGAGACTGGGCGTAGGTCTTTGCTGTTGGCTGTAGCAGATATGAACAGACCAGGCTCTAGAACAGTTGTCCACAGTGGATGTTTGGGACTTAAGCAGTATTGTTCTCAGGGACAGTTATGGTGATGTGTGTGAATTTAACATTGTCAAAAAATATGGGGATGAATGTAATGTCATCTTCTAGTTGTGTAGAATAGCGGTTTTATTTTACAACACATTTATTAGTGTTTATTATTATTTATTAACATGATTCTACGTCTAAAACGGGTTTAAAAGCAGCTGGTCATTTTAGTTGATGTTTTCAGATAATGTACCTTCAGAAAAAATGTTAAATTAAAAATTATAAATAGCTAGTATGTTTGAAATGTTTGTTACTCTTCCACTGTTGTGGAGCTATTGCTGAGCTACAGCATTAACGCAGATATCCAGCACTAACAGTTTTGCATATCCTTGGCTATCCTGTCACTGATACCCTATCACCATGTTCTTCAAAAAAACAAAAACAAATTCTCATCTTCAACATTGATTTTGATATTAAATAATGGCCTGTAATCTGAGATATGTAAGCAACACTGGATAGCATTGTTCCCTTAAATTTACAGCTTCATAATTATTGTGACATTCCACTGATCTGTAATAGGGAGAATAGGGCCTCTGTTGTTGCTCTGTAGTTTCAGAAGATGCACTTCATAACTTTCGGGGACATGTAGGAAACCACTCCTCTCCGCCTCGATTTCAGGACAGTGGTGTAAAAGTGAATTACACACTGGGGAGTGCATGGGGAGCCCAGGAGCAAAAATATCAAATCTTATATACTGTTTAAATATTTATAGGTGTTTTTGAATAATATATATGACAGGGTTTTTTTCCCCAGATTTATCACTGCCAGTGCCACTTGTATTTCTGCATACCTTAATGAGTATTTAACAATACATTTTGGCCAAATGTGTTAACTTCATGTCCTGTGATGGACTGCCACCCTATCAATGGTGTGTTCCTGCTGTGCACCCAGTGATTGCCAACATGCAATCTGTAACTGCTTCATCCCTTTCCCTGTTGAGGATGCTACTTTATTACCCAGGCATACCCACTTTACCACTGTTTATATGTGGTGTGGTGTCCTGCCATTTTTATTTGATGTGAAATGACCCTTGATCGGTGTGAGAGTAGCTGCTGTTTTTGATTTGAAATGATAGTGATTAACCCGTTGTTCTTGAAACTGTAACCTTGTGCACGTTCACTTATTGTGGTGCTGTCGCCACGGTTACACTATACACTGGGTGTATACTGTTACAGTCCTACTGATGCTACTGGTTACTGATGTACTAATCTACATCATTACACTTAATCAGTAATAAATGTTCTTTCAGACTCGCTTAAGGGTGGCCTGAAGACTCCTGCAAGCCCAAACTGGCTAATCATTAAGTTTTCAATCTGTTACGTAGTATAGAACACACAAAATAACTAATAAATTCTGACATTTGTTGAGTTGTTACTGAACATTTTCATGCTAGCTCAGCTTTTACTTGTGATCATGCTGATGCTAGTCAATGTGAGATACTGACCAATGACAAAGCTGGATCTCAACCTGCATTCTATCTGTTGATGCAGCTTGGCTCCAACAAGCCTTACTAAGTTAAGGCCTGTAGATTTATTAGTTTTCAGTCTGGAAGCTGCAGCATATGAGGGAGCTGCCGTTATCAGTTGTTAATGTGTGTGTCCTGAGAAATTTCTTTCAGTTGTGAAGGTGTGTTTGGTTGTGTGTGTGGTGATGGCATGCTGAGGACTGAATTGCTTTTGGTTGTTGACAGGCACTGTTGCACTACTGTTTCACTGTTTATTTTATTATGTGTTATTTTTTTGACCATATATTATTATAATGGATGATAATGCGGTGCTGTAATTGTCCAAGTTGTAGCAGTTTTGCTCTGCACTGTTAAATGTGTTGTTGGATGCTTGGGCATCGTAATTTGGTTTAATAAGTGATGTGATTATGTTGTTTTGCTGTGTTGTTACAGTCACACTTTAGTTAGTTTTCATGACTGTTTTAGGGAGAGAGATTATAGTTTTATGGAGATGCATAGTGTGGCTGGAGTCTCACTTTCCAAAACTAACCCATTATACCCCCTCAGCCTAAAATGATTCTGTTTAATGCTTTGATAATATTGTACTGTCCTGCCTCTCCTGTTACCCCTTCCTCCCTGCCTTTCCCTGCCTGCCTGCCTGCCTGCATAGACTTTCTCTGGAAGTAATGACCATCCTGTGTCGCTGCGAAAATATCGAGACTTCGGAGGGTGTCCCCCTGGACGTGACAGGGGTGGCTCAGGTAATGCAACCCAGATCAAGCAAGGCAAAAACCAACAGACTAACTGACTCAAGGCTAAATACTATAGGCAGGTCTGCAGGAGATGAAATGAGGCGAGGTTGGTTTCTGAGATTCGTTCGCTTTTTCAAATGTATGCTGTCTGTTTCTGCTTGGTCTATGCCTACGTGAACTCTCTCTCTCTCTCTCTCTAACACACACACACACTGTTATCTACAAAGAGTGTTGTTTTTATCTGTTTGTCTTCCTCTGCAGTGAAGGGGAGAGAGAGTCAGCTGTCATTAACTTGCTTTTGGCTTTGGCTGCAACCATCATTGCAGCTCATCTAATTGCCAAACTTCCCTGTGCACTGGCCGAAGGACTTTGGTGGTCATTTTTGCTTGTTTAGACATTTTTATATGGGTGAAATAAACTGTGACTGACTATTGGTTTGTACAGTTTGATACAAAACTACGGATGCACAATGTCAGTGGCCAATATATTACACACATCATTTTGCTGGATCAATAGCTAGAGACCACACTTCTTTTAGTTCAGTTTCTCTTTAATATATTTCTTGCTTTTCACCACATCATGAAAATGAGTGTTTCAGTTAATGGCTGTTTTTTATTGGAAAACATTTAAATGAAATATGGTCGCTGATTTTTCCAACCTCATAATTTAGCGTCCTGTTTGTAGCAGTGTCCAATTAATATTAAACTAACATTTACCAAAAAAAATGGTTGGTTACTTATGTCACTATTGGCCACCATATGGTGATAAACCCGAGCTGTTATATATCAGTGCATCTGTATTTGTATTCTGTAATTTGCTGTTAAGAGCACTTGCACCTCTACCAGAGTTTACAGTCAGTGCACTTGGATCATCTGTCTGGAGTGAATGACTGCGTTTTTATTGTTGTTTTTTGTTGTAAACTTTATACCGCCAAATTTGTGTTTGTTTTATTTGTGTTCCTTTTATCTGTTTTCCTTCCTTTTCTTCCTTCTGTCCCCTCCATTCCTTCCCTTAGACCATAGCCAAACTTTTTTTTCGTTTTGTTC
This sequence comes from Hoplias malabaricus, assembly GCF_029633855.1. NCBI lineage: Eukaryota > Metazoa > Chordata > Actinopteri > Characiformes > Erythrinidae > Hoplias > Hoplias malabaricus. Next base: position 23,001,667 of record NC_089801.1, on the reverse strand, counting down.
TTCCCTTTCTTTGCGTCTCCCAACAGGATAACCCTAGAGATTATGACCCTGCAGCCCAAGTGCGAGGATGTTGAGACAGCCGAGGGTGTGGCTCTTACAGTCACAGGGGTGGCACAGGTAAAATCATCTCACCTCTTCCAGCTCGTCCCGGACGTCTTCAACCCCGCACCCGCACCCTTCTTGACCGCTTTTTTCTCCCTGTTTCGCTTTTACACATCTTCCCCTGCTCCACCTTTTTATAATTCCTGCCAAGCAGTCCACACAATACCAAATTTGTTCAAGTTTGAGTGAAGGTCTTTCACTACTTCTTTCTGATTGGTCAGCTTGCCACTCATTCTTCCTCTGTTCTGTTCTGATTGGACAAACTCCTGACTTGGTCTGATGCTATGTCCACTATCATCTGCTAAGCCAGCAGACATTATTACTTAAAAGCCATAGGGGTGATTTCGCACACAGTGACTAAGCTTAGTCCTGGACCACACAGCATTTGGGGCTGTGAAAGTAGGAGATAGTACAGGACTGGACATAATCCATCTCTGGAAAGTGCCCTATAAAGTTTTAAATAATTTATTTTCAATTAGTTCAAGAACTGAGACATTTTCCTGCACAAACACGCACATTATAGATGAGACAGGTAGTGATTAACTGAACGATGATGGAGAAACCACTGGTTTTGTGTCAGTTCTTATGATTTTGAGATTTAAGTGAGGGCCTGTTTTTTTTTTCATATTTTGATTAGTTCAGCAGGTCTGTCAGAAAAGTTCTCCCTTCTTTGGTTATTCTAAAGATCTTTCCAGTTTACAAGGCAGTATGAGATCAGACTACCCATAGACTCTTTATAATCACTGATTTTTTTATTTATCTGGGATCCTAATGCATTAATGTCAGTTTGTTTTATTGTTGAGTTGTTTATGTGCCAAGACTTTCAAACACAAACTTTGCTTATTTATACCAAGCTGAGACTTTCTGTCCCCTGCAGAACTAAACTGTCACCAGAGACATAAACAGATATGCAGCTGATTTCACTGTCAGAAAGCACTGAATTTTACAGTCAGTTACAGAGTTACTTCTTGAGGCTCTTCTTGAAACTGGCAGTCTTTAGGGTGTTTTTGTAATTAATTATATAAAAATGTTCTGCAAGGCAATTCCCTTCATGTTCCCCAATAGCTCAAATGAACTTAGGGTCATAGGGTATTTTTAACTCCACTGTTGATAACAGAAAAATGAGAACTAAGTAAATAGAGCTTCATAACGTGATAAACTGGTTACTCAAGTTAAAAATGCTTACTCCTTACATCTATGGAGAGTTGTGTCCTTCAGCGTCATAACAAATTGAGTGTTCTGGAACACATGAAGCAGGATTTCTTTGTTAGACAAATCATTTTAACCTTAGTTTGAATCCAGTCAAATCTTAAAATTTCGCAGGAATGGATTTGACCCCTCAGAGAACCAAACATATGCCTCATATTTGGCTATTTATTGGCTGGTTTTACATACATAATTACTTACTCAATTTTTAACTTTATTGATCCTAAAGAAAAAGAATCATCCAGTAACAAGTGCAAGAATATTGTAGAAATTCACATAATAAGGATATTCAAAATACACAGAATATAGTAAAGTACCTGCTTTTTCCCTAGACATGGGCACATTGTAATATTCAGGAGTATAGATTAACTATAAATGCAACACAGACCTAAGCAACTGGATCCTACAAAATAAGATATAAATATAAAATAAAATATGCAAACATAAAAAGATGTAAATATAGAAAGGTAAACTATAGATTCAAGGGCAAAGGACAGTGAATGTTAAAATTTGCAAAAAGGTGCACACATATAGAAGATACTGAAATAAAATGTCTTTGTACAATGTTCAGCTCAAAACTACTTTGGCCCAAATAAAATTTCCTCACATTTTACCGCATCCTCCTAGAACAATGTATAATGTATTTTATTTGTCCAAGATTTGTAGATGCCTGATTACACACATTTCTCACACAGATGTTTGTTAGTTTGCACACAGCTTGTATAATCTCCATAGAAAATCATGAAATGAGATGCACATGAAATTTAATCTCCATGCTCAATGCCAAGCGTATGGAGTATGGATGAATTTTAAAAATTCTTTGCTGTGGAGCAGTTAAATTTAGTGATGGAGCTCTGTCCTATATGTTTTCCTATGTCTTTTACATATATACTATTAGCAGAAGAAATCTAAAAAGTCCACATCAGTACCTGACATTCTTAATGTTCTTTTGGCTGAAGTCCATTAAATCCCCACGGAAATGCTCCAACATTGAGTATTAAACGCAGCAAAATTGTGACAAATTACTTATTGGTACTTCAGATTTTGAATGAGCAAGTGTCCACAGGCCTTTCCTATATAGTGTGTACGTAAGATTATTTAACTTGAGCATGATCAGGAATGAAGCTATCACAATGTTAATTAGCCACATTAGCCAATAAATATTGATACAGATGCAGTGATGGGTAAAATTGTGTACATTTTGGCGCACATTCTAAACTCATATTTCTGTTCAGGGACTGTTCTCGGGTCCAGAATTCATGTTTAGTAAACTCTTCAACTGCCACCTATCTGCAGTGATCCTGATCTCTGCTGATGGTCCTCACAATAAAGCCATTGTAACTCGAAGAAACACGGCCATAATAATACCCACCCCTGATTGGACAAGGCTGAAGCAAGGCCTTGGTGTTTCTATGGAGACCAAGGATCTGTCTGTCTGAGTTTATAGGCTTCCTGGCAGTGTCCTAATGACAGCATTAGTGTTTCCCGGACAGTGGAGCTCCCCCGTTACCTTGCGATGCAAGTGGAATCATAGGCATTAGTCAGATGATCTCTTTCTATTTTATACATACTATCAGCATAGGGGTCATGTTTCAGGGTGTTATGGGAAAAGTCCCACCTCATGGCCAAGCAGCTGGTAAAACCCAGAGCACTTGGTTACCAAAGTGTAACTTAATGATTTTGTCTTCCATTAAAGAATAAACTTTTTCCACTGCAGGATTCATGCAAAAAATGTGAGTGGATAATTTAATGAGCATTTTGATGCGTAAATCCAGGAGTGCTGACTAATAACAGTGACCAGTAGTACTGACCAAATTGAGTGAATTATAACTGTAACCAAAGAAATCAGACCAATAACAACAACACTGGCCAATTAAAGTGAGCCAGGACAGTCACCACTAACAGCAAGTGATAGCACTGATCAAACATATTGTCCCAAAACTGTAACCAGTAACAATAATTAATATTACAAAAAACGAAACACTAGGCAGTAACCAGTCAAGCTGACCATTTAGTAGGTATATACTTAGAGAAAAACCAGGAGGCCAAAAGAGCCGCAAAGTCATGGGACACTTTTCTCTTTGAGTTGAAATCATTTCCTTTAACCTTATTTCGTTTGCCATTCCCCTCCCCCTCCTTTGTTCTGTTTGTTATTGCCCTCTCCTCCTTTTGTCTGAGCATGTCGTGGGACTGATGGTGTTTGTAGTGATGGGGGTGGGGCAGTTGTGTTGTAGATGCATGCAGCTGTAAGAGAATGTGAGCTTGGCTGTTGCTCCCCCTGTAGGCAGTATGCAGTAATGTCCAGTCTGATGACCGGTTGAGCAGCTCCTAAAGACACAAGCGAGTGATCAGCTGAAACCCAAATGACTCCCCACAGGACATGTGTTTAAGAGCAACACATTTCCAAAGCAGGCATATCATCACTTTAATAACCACACTTTGACAATCTCTAGATGCATCATCTGTTAAAGTTAGATTTTGTCATGCGTGGTGTGTGTATTTTAAGACATATTTGGTATTTAAATGTGTATACTACTGTTTCAAATAATCTTAGCTGTGTCTACCTATTTATAAGAAAATAAGTGTATCTATATAAAATGTAATACATAAGTTTTCCAAATATTACATTAGATTTTTTTTTCTCACAAGACATGTATCTGACCTTTCCCAAAAACTCATGCACCTGTTCTTGATTCTCAACTGGACCTTTGGTTTTGGATTGCTGTTCTATTGCAACATCATTACCCTTTTGCTTATATATATTGGGAGTCATTTGAGGTTCTGTCACTGTCATTCATTTTTTATATTAGGCATGTGCATTATGATGATATGTTATTGTTATTATGATAAATCATGCCATAATACACTTTTCTATTAGTGTCTATTATGTGTATCATATTTCTACCTCACTGTACAACAGTACATAAATATATGTCTTTGGTTGGGACAAAACATTGCGTCTCCATTTGTGCCATTGTCTCTAATTATTCAAGAATACGAATACATCTAATAATTCAAGAATACCATCTTTCATTGGTCATGTGAGCACTGATATATAGACAAATGTAATGCACAGAAACATCGGATTGTAAGATAAGATGAGAATGTATTTGTCCTGATGTAAATTTGCACTTTTGGAGATGTGAGGTTTTGCTCTGGCTGTAACAAGCTATTGGTTAAAATCTTGAAATCGAGGTAATATTTCATATCCCATATATTTCTTCCTTATCTTCCATACTTATTTTGTGTGGTTCTCACCACCCTTATGTGCTCATTTAGTAGATTCAGTGCAGTGTTGACTGCCCACTCATTTCTCTATTTAACCTAGCGCAAGTGCACAACCATCGGAGAGAATGCACAACCCCAGCATTATGTGCCATATCAGTGCAAACCAGCAGCTTCTCACTGAAGCCTGATGTTATAGTAAATTCTCATGATCTCTCTCTCTCACACATGGACACACATGTTCTCTGTCTGTCTTCCTCTCTTTCGTTCTGTCTTTCCATCCCCATCTCTTGCTCCCTTGCACTCTGTCTCTGTTCCTGAAAGACCAGCTCACTCTCTTTCCATTTCACAGCAGCCAGGAGCAAGATCAACCATCTGCTCTATTTATATCATATGAATGCTTTACCTATAAGTAAAGTGCAATATAAAGTGGGATAAACAAATGTACACCATCAGGTTTATACAAGAGTTTGGTTACTTTCTTTACAAATATTAAATAATTGATAAAAAATGTTTTGTTTATACTTTTATACAATCAAGCACCTTAAGTTGGATTAATTGTTTTGTCATCACTCTGATTTAAAGAAACTAGTAATGTGAATTCAATTCTTAATGAGTGTGCTGTGCTTAAACTCATCCAGCTGAGATGCAGGCCGTTTCACTCGGCTTTGTGGAATATACTGTTGATTTAGAAACTTGCACATTCCTTGAACTCTTGCTAATTGCTGCAATTCTGCTTTGGGTCCTCAGAATGAGGCCAGTGTAACCTGGGGGAAACACTTTTTTCTGTTGTTTTAAGGCCTCCACCCTGAAAAGTTGATTGGACAAACCTTTACAAAGCCCTACAGTTTCTATAGATATCAAAAATGTAGGGTTTTCTCTCTTTTTGGCTCCATTTTAATACTAACATGTGGAGTTGTTTATCCCCTTGTTACATTATATCTTTGAAAACTTTGCAAAGATTTTGGGGCATTCTTCCAGTTCTAAATATGAAGAGGATGTAGCCTATAACTTTTTTTTTTTATTATTCTCAGTTTTAGGGCAGTAGCAAAATGAAATGCTTCAGGGAAATCTCTGTCTAGGGAAACCTCACAGCTGCCCCACTTATTCCTTCTGCAGATCGAGTTTCTGCTAATGTACAGCAGCTGCTTCTACAAGTAAACACAAACATAAGCTGGAAGGAGAACATTACTTGTAGACTGATTACGAAAATAGCCTCCAGTAACCTGAATATAAGAGGAGGAATGAATGGAAAAAGCTTAGAAGACACGATTATATAGATGCCACTGCTTCCCCATGTCAGCCTTGAAGCACTTTAGAATGGAGTGTTGCATATCATCACTCGCAGTTTTTATATATTTCGCTATCATTTAAAAATGCTAGGTGTGCTTTACAACGTCCATTAACTTCCATTGAATGTCTTCTTTTCCTTCTGGGGGTTTGGATGAAAGAGCAGGAAAATGAAAGTAATGTAGAATCTCTTGTATTTGAATGCAGTATCCTGTACATTTAGTAGAATATTTACTTTAGACAGTGGTGGTTTTGGTATTTCTTATGGATGAATGCCTAGGAATAGGAATAGGTTACAGTATTTCTGTTAGTTTATTAACTTGTGTTTGTATGTGTCATGCCAGGTTAAGGTAATGACAGATAAGGAGTTGCTGTCTCTTGCCTGTGAGCAGTTCCTTGGTAAGTCGGTGTTGGAGATTAAAGGGGTGGTCTTGCAGACACTTGAAGGTCATCTACGCTCCATTCTGGGTGAGTAAGCACCATACATTCACATTTAAACAGGCACTTTCTTAGACCCGTTCACACGGAATGATTCTGAAGTATATTGAGTCCATTTAAATCAGTTGTTTAACATACACGTACTCATTGCTCACTAGCAGCTCACCCAACATTTTACAAACATGAGCAAGAACTTAACAGTTGACCAGAAGAATACTTAATTTTATTAAATTAAATAATAATATTTCTGCTTTCCCTATCCCCAGCAGAATAGCTTCTAGAAGGTCTGCAGAAAGAGGGTACAAGTACATCTAATATGTGGGTAGTCAAAGTGCAAGTTTAAATGAGATAGGAACCAGATTTCACATTCAGATTTCACATTCAGATGGTAACATTGTTGGCATTGTAATTATAGATCTACTGTTTTGTATTAATAACAATGTGTAAAGAGCTGTCGTAATATCTGTAATGTCTTATACAATTACCTTCGGACAGTTTGTGATCTGTGCTGATGACTTCATCGCTGACCTCAGCCCTGTATTTGTAGGCACTCTGACAGTGGAGCAGATTTATCAGGACAGAGACCAGTTTGCCAGTCTGGTGAGAGAGGTGGCTGCTCCGGATGTGGGCAGAATGGGCATTGAGATCCTCAGCTTCACTATTAAGGTGACTAGTATGCAGCCAGAACTACTATATAAGGAAGCTTAAAATGGTTATAATTTAGTTTAATATAGAAAATTAGTAAGTGTGTTGTATCAGCAGTCAAGTTACAATCTGATAAATGTGTATTTAATGCAATTTTACGTAGTTTTTTTTTTTTAACATTACAGTAACTGTTTGTAATTATAATAGATAGCAAAACATGGTATTTTGTTGCTGTACAAAATAAAGATAACTTTACCAGCAACAACAAATACTTTTTTCATGCAGTTTAAAGCACAACCCGTGTGTTTAATTGATGAAGAAAAATTTGAACAGGAAAAAACTGAGATGTTGGTTAACAGCACAAATACTGATTTTTGCGGTGGTTGTTTTTTAAATAAAAAGCACATGTTTACACCTCGGTGTACCACATTTCAGTAATTAATTAGCCACTTGGTATCTGAGGGCCACTGTTTTTTTTTTCTACATACAGGATGTCTATGATAAAGTGGATTACCTGAGCTCATTGGGGAAGACACAGACGGCAGCCGTGCAGAGAGATGCAGATATTGGAGTGGCTGAAGCAGAGAGAGATGCTGGAATTAGGGTGTGTGTGTAAAAATGTAGTTGCTACCAGTGTTACAAATGACTTAATCATATTTTTTTTTACTTAACCATGTTATCTGTTTACACTTTATGTACATCAAGTTTAACTGATTGTCTGCTTTGTCTTTCCCTTTGTAGGAGGCAGAATGCAAGAAAGAAATGATGGATGTTAAGTTCTTGGCAGACACTAAGATGGCTGACTCCAAACGTGAGCTGGAGATGCAGAAAGCCTCTTTTAACCAGGAAGTTAATGCAAAGGTATTTTAATTTTATATTATCGAATATTTAAAGCTGTGTCTGCTGCAGTTTCTGGTGTGAGACAGGCTGGTTATTCACTGTGAAGGGAAATTATTAAATGTATGCTTCTTTAATTAACGAGTGCTCATTGAATCAGTAGTGTTTAATGGTATTCACTAGACAATTAATAGTAATCATTGATAATAAGTAGAAGTCTTTGTTTCATATAAAGATGAGCTGTTTTATGAAACGTATGTTGCACGTACTTTGACTCATGACAGCTACTGTTCAGAGGGAAGAACACGTCACTGCTGACAATAAATAGATAAAATAAGGGAGTTAAATTACATTAGGTTTAAAAATATATATAAATAAATAAAAATATTATTGTATTACTTACAAAATGAACTACACACGTCATTTGACAAGGTACACCGACTTCCGTCCCAACTCTATTTGTAATTGTTAAGGTGCCTCTCTTTTTCTCTCTTTCTCTCTCTCTCAGAAAGCAGAGGCTCAACTGGCATATGAACTGCAGGCAGCCAAAGAGCAGCAGAAGATCCGTTTGGAGGAGATTGAGATTGAGGTGGTGCAGAGAAAAAAACAGATCACCATTGAGGAGAAGGAAATCCTGCGCACTGATAAAGAGCTGATAGCTACAGTGAAGCGGCCGGCTGAAGCCGAGGCCTACAAGATGCAGCAGCTGGCAGAAGGACAGAAGTATGTGGGAGAAAGTAAAAATGGAGTTAAAGGATGGTTAAATAATACTGTGATAGGTGAAGTTTGAAGTGCTGTGCACATGGTCTCCAAGTAAACTGCATAATCCACTCCCAGAGGCATGGGCCGAAATACTGTAGAAGAAAGACATAATTCTCCATTCTTCTCTTCCATCAGGGTAAAGAAGGTGCTCACGGCTCAGGCAGAAGCAGAGAAGATCCGGCGTATAGGAGAAGCTGAAGCTGCCTCCATTGAAGCAGTGGGTAAAGCTGAAGCAGAGAAGATGAGGGTGAAGGCAGAGGCCTACCAGCAGTACGGAGAAGCAGCCAAAACCGCTCTGGTCTTGGAGGCACTGCCCAAGGTAGGATAGATGTTGGAATAATAGCTTTGAAGTCGTTACATTCAGTATTTCAATATTAAATATGTTTTATTATTGGGGACACCTGCATTTAGTGTTTTGGGAAATGTTCTGCAGTTAAGACTTAAAGGTGAACCAGCTTTTCACCACTTTTTTTCTTTGTCTCTGTGCAGATTGCTGGGAAAGTGGCAGCACCCTTGTCCCGAACCAATGAGATTGTGATTCTTAGTGGCGAGAACAGCAGAGTGACAGGAGAAGTGAATCGCTTGTTGGCGGAACTGCCCGTTTCTGTAAATGCCCTCACCGGAGTGGACTTGACAAAGGTGAGGCAAATAAACTGGGGATCAATAGTTTTTATTTATTGCATCATTTGCGTCATTTAAAATACTTCAGTATTTAGAAAAGTCATGAAATGGCATTAAACAGGACTTAGAATGAACTGCGTTCTATTTATTTAATAGCAACATGAAGAGATTTAAATCTGACCTGATTGATATGTTTCTGTTCATGTCGAGTTAAAGATAAGTTTGCATGTTACTGGGGCAAAAAAAAAGTCAGCAAAATCTTCTGGTTTTTATGTTTCAGATCCCCTTGCTGCAGAAAATGACCAATGCTCAAGCTTGAAGGGTCTCCACTCGTCAGCCTTTGCAACACACATCAGTTTAAATGCACTCGGAATTGCCTTTGTACAGAGAAACACTTGAAAACAGAACTCTCTAATGAAAGAGATTTTATTTTACCAGACCTCTGGTGCCTTATAATCATAGGACCAGACCATCTGCATGGTGTTTAGATAGTAAATCCCAGGTTAGTTTCTCCTATATTCCCATCTTACCTTCCCACGCCATATCTGATTCTTTTTACTCGTGTACGTTTTCATACTTTTTTTTTTATTAGTATACCTATTTTTAAGCTGTTTAATTCATATGTTACATATCAGTTCTGCCATTATTCCACTGTAGAGCCAGGTTATCTCACTTCCTGTGGCTTGAGGTTTGATGGTTACCGCTTTTATATCTCTGGGCCCATTTCTTGCCATAACTATAGTTGTGCATAAAAAGCAGAATCAGCATTCGGGCTGCTTATCAAGAACCATTACTTTTATAATACCATCTGAATTACTTTGGTACTGTAGAGTACAGAAGTGTCCTGTATGGATCAGTGCTAAATTTCAGTAATTAGCTGCTCTCTTATCTGCATCAGTGAGCCAATAAGCATGCTTTTTCTAATTTATGATTTGTGTTTGACAGTCTAAATGACATGCCTTAAGTTTATTTCCATCAGCTTTTATTGAGCACAGATAGGAGTCAGTTGATAATTGTATACAAAGGTTTGGACAGCCCTGTTTGAACAAATGTTCTTTTGATTTTCTTCGTGAAAAGAGGTCAATTTTATTCATTGAATTTACTGTAGAATTTCTAGTACATTTTTAAATACTGTTTATTTTCCAGTCTGCTAAATTCAGTAAGTAAATGAAACATCTGAACTAAATTTACCATATTTAAATCTACAGGGGAAAATCAATAATACATGCCTTTTAAACAGGAGTGTCCAAAATTCTGCTTACAATTTTATACTTAGTTAACATTGCATTAAAATAATATTAAAATGACACTGTACTCCCCTCTTATCTTTAAAGGATGTTTAAATACCCCCTGCACATGCAGGAAACCACAGGTATCCTGTAAATACATTAACACTCCTCCATGGGTAGTGTGTGCAGTGTGGTTATGCTGTTCACATAAGTAGAGAACAGCTATATGTTTTGTCACGCTACACAGAGTGGCATGCAGTTGTTGGCATGACGTTCAGACTACTGTGTATCAAATTTAACTTGGGTTTACCAGACCACATCCATTTCTGTTTTGAGCAACGATAATTTTTGCTTAGAATTTTAAAGAAAGTTTTGAAAAAGTTATAAAGAACCCTGCCCAGTCTGTTTTACTTCCAGTTTACATTTTTAAAAAGGGAGTCAGAAGAACTGTTATGTACGTTCTTGTTTAATTTCTTCACCATCGCATTAGGTTCATTGAAATACAGGCATGCTCTCATAGGACCAGAATTGCTTTTACTGTTTTATTTCAGTGTTTGCTGTCCTTGTTTTGCGTGGTCTACATAATACATCACAGCAAAAGGTGCGATCCACTGAGACTATATGCAACGTGTAGCTAAGATGCAGCAAGATTATAGGTATGCATGTTCTGTATCAGTAACCAGTAAGGTTTGCTTAAAGGTCTGTCCTGTGGAGAAGTCCCAAATAAAATTGGAACGTGTCCACTCTTACAGAATTAAGACTCTTAAACTGACGTTTTGTGTTTTTGTGAAGGTTCTGTATATGAATGTACACATTGAATTTTTCATCTACATCTGTGTCTCACCTTCTGTCTATCACTGGATTTCCTCACACTTTCACTCTTGATGCTTCTAACTCTGAATCAAAAATCTGAAGTTCACTTGGAAGATGTTGTGTTGTTTGTGTCTTATATATTTTCATCTTTTTATAATTTTTTTAAACACACCACTGTCATTTGTGCCGATCATTGTTGAATTTCCTTTGGTTGTTCACTTACATTTATAACTAGCTTAATGTCATCATGACTCTTCATACAGCCACGAGGAATAACAGCTGTTTGCAAAATAGCCAAAGGAATTTTTACTACAATTCAGCAGGTTTATTCCTTAACTAATCAGTATGTAGAGTTAGAGTTTGGCTTGTTGTGCAGATTAGAATAGTTTTGGAAGAACGGGATGAATAAGATGAACTCTGGTAGTCCTCAATCAGCCATATACAGTAATGCTTATGTCGTTATTAGGGTTTAACGTGTATGGGTTTGGGTCAAGGCTTGGGCAGGATACAGAGTTTAAAAACAGCCTTGACCTGTATATTTTTAACTTTTAGTCTTTGCTGGATATTGATCATTATATTGCTCTATATAGTTATGTATATGGTTAAGATGAAATATTGTTCTTGTAATATTGATGTTTGGTCTGTTTTTTAAATAATATTAGGCTCCATTGTGAACATTAGACACTGATTTAGCACCCAGGGTTCCAAAATGTGGCACACATCTGTAAAATAAGGCTTTTAGCATTTCACTGGTGCAGAGGTGTTTTAAATCAGCCTAAAGTCATGTTTTATTCCAGGTCCCACCTTAACCCTCTGAAGTGCTAGTTTTTATTGACAATAATGGGAACATGAAATTAAGTATTGTTTGTTACTGGAGGCCCGTTGAAACAAGAGGAACTTGTGTTGCTCAGTAGCTCATTTGTGTTTGCACACTCAAATCTGAACCTACATTTTATAAGGATAGGGGGAAAAAGACATGGCGTCTGAAGGGTTAACAAGCATTTCAGGAGCTGGAAAATAATCAGAACAAGGACTAATGTAAGAACATTAAGATTTGATTTTCAGTTCATTTTAGCAAGATATAGCTGCTCTGTCGAAATAAATGTGGGGATATTTAACCCTTTACTGCATGTTGTTGCCATTTGGCAAGACTGATTTTCTTTATTCGATTATGCACAATCATTCATAGGAGTTATGTAATAACTGATTTTTTTTTGGAGTTGCAAAACACCCAAACTCCTGCCCTCAGATCTATACATAACCTCCAACCTCATATCATCTGTGACAGACATCTTGCTCCCACCTTTACCCCTTCACTGCCATTTGCTTTTCTGCTGTTTTCATGCAATAAAGGGTTAATACTATGAATCTGAGTTTATTATGCTATGATAAGTTTAAACCTGTACAGTTTTTTTTTCCTCACTTACTGAAAAAAATGTTGAGGGATCATTCCATGTATTTCACACTTTTCTAATTATTTCTGAGAAATGCTGAGGGAAAATCGGACTAATACATCATTAGGAATCAATGAGCATTTGTCATTATCCACCCTCTGCCGTTTGTTATTAGATGCTGTAGAATTACCGAGAAAGACTGTGGAACCTTTTGTGAAATCAACTGAAACTCATTCTTTTTGACTGACTGCCTTATCAAAACCTTCTGGTTGTATATGGAGCATTGTTCTTGTTCAGGTTCCAGAGTGGTGTCTGGTTTACAGATCTCATGCTGAAGAAAGAATGCAATAGATGACCAAAACGTGAATTGCCTTTAGTTATTTACTGTATACCTATACCTCTCCCATATAAAGGATAAATATGTAATGAATATATAAAATAACACATTGTGTAGAAATGTATGTTTGATCACTAATGATAATAAACAATAAATGTGTATTGGAAACCCGTGTCCCTCTTGGTTACTGATATAACTATTAAGTGGTTTAGATTTAGTTGTCATTGTTGCACATACTGAATTTCTGTCTATAATATACACCGAGGGTAAATAAATAGAATACCAATCATCCCTGTAAAGCTGCTACAGGACTACTGGGATCCAATCTGAAACCACACATGAACCTTATCAGTGGGGCTGGAGCATACCCACATAATTAAGCGCAGGATATTAACACACCCTGGAGAGGGTGCTAGTCCATTACAGAGCTACGTTTGTAATAAATTCACAAATGGGGAAAACTCTTATTGTATTAAAAGAAATGCTGTGTATATTTTGATATTTCTCCCTAAATAACAAAGATAGACCACAATACAGCAACATTTTAATTCAGTAAAAAAAACACACACAAAAAAAAAAAATATATATATATATATCACAACTAAATAATTTGAGGCTTAGGTTTATTCTGGGTCTAAGAAGATGTCCTAGAGCTTAAGATTTAAATTCAGGTTGTGGTGGAAATTTTGAACTGACTGACGAAGGGACAAGAGAATGCCATAAAAATAAAAAAATATATATAAACACAAATTATACAGACAATCCATTAGAGAAACGAAAATTACATCCACTGTGAAACTTTGAGGGTGAAGCCCCCTCTAAGTTTTTATAGTTCTTTTCAACCATATTTAATAAACCATTTCAAAAACAATCCCACTGCTCTGGGATCAGAGAAAATGTCTCTCCATCACCATGGGGCACCACAGTCCTGGACAGCTGAGACAAACAAAGGTCTTGGGTCCCTCTCCAGGCCTAAGGTCAGCTGGTCCTGCAGGGAGATACCCTGTCCATCCTTTCCTGGGCTCCCAGAGGTCACAGTTCTCCCATGGATCCGGTTCAGGATGTCAGAGAGTGGATGAGGGTTTAGGTGATCCTGGGTTGAGTTCATCTCTAGGCTCCGGAGAGCACTTTCAGGCAAATTGACTCTGCTTAGTTTGGGAGGCAGAGGGAGGGCCTGGTCTAAAAGTTGGGGCTGAGGAGGGCCTGGTCTAAACGTTGGGGCTCCCTGGAAGGAGTGTGGATGATGGCCAGCTGGATTGTGGACCCCCTGAACAAGGTGCTGCTGCTGCTGCTGCTGGGGCACCAACAATGTCTGGGCGTTCTGGGTGTGGAATCTGGGTAAATTCAGCTCAGTGATGGGTGACTGAGACTGGGTATTGTGGACTACTGGGAAGGATGCACATATATACGGAAGACTGGACACTGCTGGCCTGGACACAAGTGCAAAAACAATATAGTAAACATTAGTTTCGAGAACATCAAGTGCACTTTAATAGCCAATACAGTTGCTAATAAAGCCGTTTAAATAGGCTGAAAATCCAAAGATGTTGGCCTAACATTTTCTTGTGAGTGGACATTACTTTACTCTAGGCTAGCTGCAACATCAACCCGGTCTCACACCTATTCGTGATATAGTCACATATTTTCGACATTTTATATCACAGTCATAAGTGTATGGGTAATTACCATAGAAACACTATGCGACAGTAACACGAAAACTCTTCCTCATTACAGGCGTCATTACTTTAGGGTGACCAGACGTCCTCTTTTACCCGGACATGTCCTCTTTTTAGATTTAAAAAATGTCCGGGAGTAATTTCACAAACGTCTGTGATTTTGTTTTTCTAGAGCTTACATAGAATTTCGAGAAGTTTCGTTCACAAACTAGTCCCGCCCTCCCCTACTCTGATTGGTTCGCTTGAGTGAGAAGGGGGCGTGGTGAAGTAGCCTAAAATCTTCTGATTGGACGGTCTGGCTGTAGAGCTACCGTTATTGGTCGATAACCTTCTCTGTAAACATTTAATTGGTCGGTCTGCACGTCAGTCGTCCTTGTTTACGTCAGGCAAAGCTCATGTACCTACCCTCATCTCGAGCAGCTATGCCGAAACGTAAATGTAAGTTCTCGGATGAATTAAAAAAGAAAATCTCATGTTTTCCCATGTGTAGTAAATAAAGGTGTAAAGCTCACCCCCCCCCCCCCCCCCCCCGCACCATCTCAGATCTGATCACCTTATATAACATAGAAAAAGGCATAATGTGAATTACATAACATAGATTGTTATTCCAACAAAGGCATACCGTATTTTATTATACTTCTTCTCCGAAGTAATGCTTATTATTTGTGTCCTACTTTAGCTTTAACTCTAACAAGAACATTCCTTTCACTTAACGTTATTTTGACTAATTTTCAAAAGGTTAATACCGAAAAGGACATTTCTCTAGCCTTTATTTGCTTTGATATTTTAGCAAAAAATGATATAGTAATGTTTTATTTTCCGTAAAAAAAAATAAGACCGTGGTATTAACGGGTGGTAATGACGCCTTAATGAGGAGGAGTTGTTACTGTCGCATAACACGGGGCACTGACATGAGGGTTTTTATGGTAATTACCCATTCTCTTATGATTGTGATATTGTCGCATAAAATGTCGAAAATATGCGACTATTTCACGAATTGCAGTGCCCTATATATGTGACTATATCACGGATAAGTGTGAGACCGGGTTGGCAACCCTGGTTAATTGTTTGTCTGCACAGTGCTCACTGGTGGCGTGGTCTTCTATTACTTATAGCTACATTAGCTTCTTAGCTCCAAGGCAAACATAAAAAAAAGTAAATAAAAATATATAAACAAAGCTCACCAAATATTGGCTTATGTTTTTTTTTCAGTAAGGGGAAAATTAGCTTTTAAAAAATAATTTGGTTTGTGTATACACCGTTTTTATGTTAACAGAATATAAATTCTGTAATTTAGCACCTTGCTAAAATAATTCAAGCGCAGAGCAGCTAGCTACTAGATAAATCAGTATATTTTCACTATTAGCGAATATATCCTGATATATAAATATCCTATAGATGTAAAATATTAATTTTACAACAGAAGAAAACGCATCCTTAATTTTAGATGGAATTTATCAAAATATATTTTATTCGTAAAGCTTGGAAAATTTTTATTGTCATATTCAATATGAAATTTAAACTCAGTATTAAGCCCAGATATATTCACAATGTGTCATAAAATGATATCAAGGTGTTGTCAAGTATTGATTTGTGTTTTGATGTTGGTATGTTTGTCAGCATCGAGAGATGTTTGTGCGCCAGCAAAAAAAGCACATATTGGGCTTGGGAGCTGAAATGATGGTCAAACTGCAGAGTCATTGAGTGACCAGGTAAACCAACACCAGACCAAAATAAAACAGGATAAACAAGTTTAGTCCATAATGAAATTTCTCCTTCCCCTGCCCTGTTCTTATTTTTCAGCAGGGAAAATTTTTTTCGCCCTCACCTTCCGGGGTCTCTGTGGTTGGGGTTGAGCATGTGCTGGGGCTGATGTGATGTTGGACTGATGTTCCAGAGCTCTTGACCAGATCCCCCGTTCATGAAGGCTGATATAAAAGGGTTGGAGATGGCTGCAGATGATGTTTTCATGTCGGGGGGTTGTAAAACCCTGCTGGACTCAACTGAGCTGGACACTGTTTCATCTGCTTCCTCTTCAGTGTCCAGTGTTCCTGCTGCTGGGGCAAGAATTTATTACAGTTTTGTGGAAGGCTAAATATTTCTGGTGTTGTAAATTACTCATTGTTTAAGATCTTCTCAAATTTTTGACTTGACTACCGAAAACTGTGCTTATGAAGTTTAGGGAAAGACGCGAGCTTGACTCAACACCGCCCCCCGCTGAAAGGGTACAACCCACTCACCGGCTTGGAACGCCATGTTTTGGAAACACCTGGTAATTTTGCAATGGCCACTGTATTGAAAACACAATGCACACATGCCACATCAGTGGAAACACCTAGTGGCCACTTTATGAACTCCTCTACATGGAACAAACCTGAATGTCAATTTTGTTTGCTAATTATAAACATTATTCATAATACTGATAACAAAATAAAATAAAATATTTGCCACGACTTTTTGCATAAGCCACATTTAAACAATTGTGTGCAGTGACATGCTGTCAGTGTTAGGACAAAACCTCGTGCCTAATTACCATGTGGCATTTGGTTCAGTTAAGTTTTCTTTCTTCTGTGGAGCTGCCATTTTAAATAAAGGTATTAAATTGTTACCTTGATGGCTTTGTGTCTTGTTCTGTTCTTGTCCATCTCCTTGTTTATTCTTGTCCTTGTCTCTGAACCTAATAAGGAATAAAAAAAAGAGGAAACTTTAAAGTATCTATTTTTTCTCTAGTTTAAAGCAGTTTGAAAACAAATCCTCTCCTGCATCTGTCACCTCTTCCTGTTGAGGCCGTTGTCACGAAAGCCTTTGGCAAAGGGGTTGTGGTCAATCTTCAGCTTGGTGATCTGAGCCGGAAAGACACAGAAAAACCCTTCAGCGAACACATCTGTCAGCACCTTCATGCTAATGAACCACTTATTTATATGAACAATCAAAACAAAGGCTGTGGGAAATGCATTTTAAGATTGCTGTGTCTGGCACAGTAGGCCTCAAAGTCTTGTCTTTTTGTGGTAATCAATATCACAGCAGCTCTGACAGATCTGACAGAGTTAAAGGAAGTCATTTTATAAATAAAAACAAAACAACCATATTTATTGTTTATTATTGACAACTCACACAACATAAAGAAACAAACTGCTCTGTATTCCCTAAATGATCTGGTTTACGCTCTACAGGGCAGGTGCCCTACATGGGGGCGGCCATGTTATAAATAGGTCTAGCACAGGGGTCGGCAACCCATGGCTCCAGAGCAGCATGCGGCTCTTTGATCCCTCTGATGCTGCTCAGCTTTTGAAAATAATTAATGAGTATCTAATTAAAATGTATTTTATTTTGGTTCGTTTTCAAAATGCAATTCTATGAAGATTATGGCGATCTTGTAACATCTAAAATATTTTAATATTTAACATTTAAAAATATTTTTGTCGCTCTTAATACACGTCACAACTTCCAATGTGCGACACCCGCCAGTGTGCGGTTTCTTGAACTTTTTGACCGCTGACTGCACGGTGCCAGTAAAATAATGACGGCACACAGAGAGAGGACAGCATTTTTGTTTGCTGCCGGTGGATAATTTAAGTTCGGCGTTTTTTTCCATTACTACAAGGACTCAAATAGACATTGAGTATTTTACTTAACCGTCAACACAGCGTCTTTTTTTCGGAGTTAAAAATGTTTTGTTGCATGCAGAAATGTTATTTAATTTTCTCTGCAGTCGTTCACTGATTTCATAAATGTAACACAGTATAGTTTGTTTATACAGAGCACTAAGGCAAAAAAAAAACCCTGTTATGCGCAGTGATATTTCATTTAGAATTTCAAAAGGGTTTTGTGGCTCCCAGTGTTTTCTTTACTGTGTGAAACGGGTCCAAACGGCTCTTTGAGTGGTAAAGGTTGCCGACCCCTGGTCTAGCACAAAATCTCTGTCATATCCAAGTATAAAAGCTGTTTCATTATATGAAAAAAAAACATCATAGAAAATGGCAAACTTCTTTTTAAAACGCCAATTTTGTTTCTAAATATTTCAGATATATGATAGTACATATATAAATATAGTACAGTAACAACAAAGACAACATTATAAAATGTAAACAAAACATCTTTCAAACCTTTGGAAACCCATTTGGAAAAAAATAGCCATTTAGTTTCATCATTATGCCGTACTGTCTCACAATAAAGACTTGGTGTAATGTTATTAAGAAAAAATAGAATCTTTATTGATACATTAATTAGATAGGAAGCCATAATTATAAGAAAGTAATTGCTAACTTGGATGCTAAATCATGATTGACAGGCGAGGTCATTAATTATGAGATAGTGAGTCATAACTATGAGATCTTCAGTCATAATTTTAGTAACTATTCATGGGATACGTGCTCATTATTATATTTTAAAAAACCCTCTCTGCTGACAATGTGCTATCTCACATTAACCCCTAGAGGGCGATTTGCTAGCACATTTCGCTTCATTACTCAGAGTTTAAAGCGCACACCAGCAGTAAACGCAAAAGGATACTTAGTTCTGATTGCTGTGACTTTCAAAAACACAACCGATCAAATTAGATATTTAAATTAGATTTCCTCTATAAAGAGCTGAGTTCAGAATGTTGGAAGCAAGTTTAACACCGTATCTTACTGATTTCAGGTGAAACGTTGACAATACAGCGAATAAATACCATATAAAGATAAACACTTGTGCCCACCTCGTGGTTCTGGTAGGCTGTTACTGCGAGAAACGCTGCCTCAGGGAAGGTGAATCTCAGGTAGGCTCCAGGCTGGACTCTGCAGGGGTCAGGAGCCTGGACTATGTGTAGACGAGGCTGGTATTTGTGCATGGAATGGAGGACCACCTGATGTTTAAGAATAAAATATCAGAAGAAAATAAACATAGTACAGTTGGCCCCTTAGTGTCCATGGGGGATTATTTAAAAAAATCCACAGATCCTAAAATCCTTTACATAAAGTGGCATAGTGTTTGCACATAAATTCCACACATCGTCCTGTATGGTTTATATCATCTCTAGATTACTGGAAATACATAATACAATGTAATGATACAATAACATTTTTTATGCTGTATTACAAGCCACAAGAATCAAAAGTCTACTTGTTCAGTACAGATGCAAGTAGTGAAGGAAAAGAAGTGTGGCAAGTTCTTGGGAGACTGAGGATGTGTAAAATGACAAGACACTACAGCAGAATATGCTTCATATTACATCATTAGTTCAGATTAATCATAGTGCCTGTTGCAAATTCTTATATTTCTATCTGTGGTTTGTTGAATTTGTAGATGCAGAGCCCACAGGAACACAGGGCCGACTGCACTGGATTACTTCCCAATGTAGATATATTACGAATGCTCTTAAAGCACTTAACGTAGTATCTTTTAAATGACAGCGTGTTTACTACAGACTCATTGAAACCAACAGTTCAGGTTCTGTTCTACTGGTTGTTGTAGCATAGTGGATAATGTTGCTGCCTTAAACATAGTAGACTGGGGTTTGATTTTCTTCATTGATATATCAATAGGAGTCAAGACTTGGGCAAGACACTTAGCACTACATTCACCTACATCTAAAGGTTGCTCTGAATTCCAGCGTCAGCCAAAATCTGCCAACTGAAACATGTCTGTTTCTTTAGTTTTGTACAGGAGCTACAAGGTTAATATAGATAACGGGTAACAGAAATTGATCTTATCTCTAAATCATCGCACACAGGTTTTAAGCTATGTTGAGTTGTTTAGTCTTATTTTAACTGTTGTTGATCACATTTTATTGCACATTTATAGTTATGCTAAACACAGTATAAATATGATATAGATAAACGTTAGTTCAAATCAGGCTGCATTTTAAGTCCCTGTAATGTTTGGGGATCCACCACCAACCAAAAATATTTTGACAACAGCATCCTGTGGACAACCAGGGTGTGTCTAATGCAGTCGACAGTGAATGGACAGAGTGTTTAAAAAGTCATAGAAGAACTGCTGTCTCTGATCAAATTATACTGATAACTGATAATCTGATCAAACACTAACGCACCACCACCACGTCAGTGTCACTGAGAATGAGCCACCAGCCAAATCCTATCTGCTCTGTGGTGGTCTTGTTAGGGTCCTCACCACTGAAGAACAGGAGAAAAGGGGGATTACAAAGTATGCAGAACAACAGATGGACTACAATGTTTAATTGTAGAACTGCAAAGTGGTCCTGTGTAGTCAGTGAAGCTGAAAGAATGGACAGCGAGCATAGATACAAGGAGATATATTAGCCCTGTAGCTTTGGTACAAAATTTCCAGATTCCAGACACTAAAATATGTCTCATGTGACAGTGTAATTTGAGGTGACGGAGTAAAATAATAAAATAATAAAATAATAAATTACTGCTTCATTCTTTCCACTGATAACAAGAGTGTTCTCACCAGGCCATTGGCGTTGAGTGTGTTGTTGGTGAGTTTGAGCTTGTGGAAGGAGATGGGGTACTGCATCCACCTCTCTCCCATAGCAGGGGAGTCTGGGTGGATGAAGAAGCGACTGGGCGGGTGGGGTTCGGACGCACCACTCAACTCCCAGTGGTCTCTGCTCCACTGCAGAAAAGAAGGTTTAGTAAAAAAAAAGGCAGTAAAGAAAGCACGGGGTCAATCATTAATTCATTATTGCCTTGTGGTTCTTATAACACATATAATCTCTAGAACCAAGTATTTCTAAAAGTATTAATAGGAGCCCCCCGCTAGATGTAGGGCCATTTCTGTGTGAATTTGATAGCATTCAACCACATATACAAGGCAAGGTCTGGTACTGGATTAAAAACACCACCCCAAAGCATCACAATGAAATTCGTTGATTCTTAAAAACGGTCTTACATGATACAAAATCATACATGAGCCGTACTGCAGAATTATATGAGAAAAGAAAGCCAGCTGGACACATATGAGCACATCTACATATAACAGAAGTAGATAAATAGGGGAAAGTGTTAAATGCACATATATAAAGTACTTAGTAGGCATCTATACACATAAACATGATTGAAAGTAAATATCCTTATTGTTTATCTGTAAGTCTCTATGTGTGTGTGTGTGTGTGTGTTCTGAGGGGGTGGGAGGGGAGGTACCTTGTACTTGTTATTATCAAACGGCACCATGTCCATCATCACCACGTACTTGACTTTAGGGTTTAGCCCCGTCACTGTGACTTTGCAGCTGGGAAACATGCGTCTGAAACCAGTCCATAAGAATAAACACACTGACCATTAACACTGAGAGACACCTGAACCACAGAGTTCTCTACAGAGAGAGACGTTACAACAGGAAAAAACAGCACAAATACAGAGAGGACAAATATAGCTCAGTCTGCAAACAAAGTACTATGTTCATACTGACATTTATCATTCAAAAGAAAGTGACTAAATGGTGCATTTTTTCAGGGCAAATGGCATTTGTATGAATCCAGAAATATTGAGAAATTAATTAGCAAATATTTTACCCATTTTTTTACCCCAAGGTCATTTAATAATACAATGGAAATGCAGAAACAAGAAATCAGGAAATATGCGAATCTATGAAAAGCAGATAATATGAGCCCTATATTTTTTCTGAAGCTGAGGCTGAGAAACGCATTTTTAAAATGACTTTAATGATACCCTGAACATCTTTTAAATGGCAGAATCAAATTAAGAAGCTGTGGCCAGAAAATTGCATATGGGATGTAGATTTAGAGCATCCAGACTTTATCTACATTTTTATCTACCAATATCTGCGGCTGTGGGCAATCCGCATCATCTAAGAATCATTCTCTACCTTTTAACCTGCAGCAGAACTGATTCCAAACTTGAAAATGTTTTATCCAGAGACCGGATGCTGTACGTTGGATGCTATACCTGCCCATTTTGGTGATCAGCATCTCTGTACCGATGCTGCTGAATTTGTCCCAGAGTTCCCGCCCCTCAAGCGCCACATGAACTGGAAGTGAGGTTAGCTCTGCCTCTCCACGGCTGACCACTCCGCCGTCCCAAGCCTGAGTCCGGCACATTGAATCCTTCCATTCTGACAAACAAAAAGGTACAATTTTCAACATGTGTCTGAAATGTCAGAAAAGATTTAGCTTTGTTACAGACTCCATCTTTTAGCTGTAAACTCCAACATTCAACATTTCCAAAAATGGGGGAAAGTGGGATTCCTCAAGGGAATGCATCTACTTCCACACATTAGATAGGACTCTGACGAGGGAAGGTGACAGCAACACAAGCATCCTACAAGACACATGAATCCAGACCGCTGCTAACACTGAGAACTGGGAACACTACCTGCCCGATTCTGATATGTTAATTGGGACTAGTACTGTAATGAATGATCCTGGATGAGGACATCAGTATTATCACACTATGGAGAGTGAGGCCATGGACGGTTGAGGCATCACTCTTATAGCCCTTTTCCACCAATGGGCAACTGGTTCACAAACATAATCTGAAACCTTTTGGTGCGTTTCTACCTGTATTATAAAAGTGGATAAAACATGACTGTATTTGTTCATCTCTGACTCTGGCTCTGACTTCAGCCAAAGCAATGTTTGAACTGAGCAACTCCATCCTTGGTTCCCATCAAAACTGGTGGAAACATGGGCTGGTTCACTGGAGAGAACGCTGGTTCCAAGAATCTGATTCAAGCAACAGAGTTCTTTTGGTAAAAAATGGCTACCAGTGATAAGACCACTGTTTAGTCAGGTTTAGCACTCAGGAGCCCCCTGGCATGGTTCTATAAATCTGTGGTTCTCAAACTGGTCATCTTCAGAGACACTCAAATGGGTTGAAGCAACACCTGGAGCTCCCTGCGGACCAGTCTGAGACTTCCAAATCACAGAACATTTTAAGAAGCTCTAGTTCTATGTGAGTTCTCTATCTGTGTTCTCCAGTTTAAGAGCTTATAAGAACAAAAGCACAAGAACATAGCTTACCTTGTGGATAATAGCCATAGCTACTGGTCAGAGGGTTGAGTGGATACGGAAAATCCAGCACTGGCCTCTCCTCGTGGACATACATGGCCTTGGCCCTGAAGAGAACGAATGCTGTAGGTTCTAAATCCAGTGATCAGTTGTGGAGATGGCAAAACATCTCTTGGGATGCTCCCCATCCTTTCCACATGAAAGAGGTGTGTGTGTGTCTGGCAGAAACACCAATCGGAGGCTTCCTCTTTGATCTGTCTCCTCGCTTCACGCTTTAGCCTTCGTCCTGCTTCAGGAGGTGTCTGGGAACTACACTGTTTTGTTTTTGTGGAGGAGGAGGGGGGCTCACTTCAGAGGTTTAGGGTCACTCCAGCCCCTCCAAATGTTCCATGAGGTGCTAATCACTCCTGCAGTTTGTCCCCTCATTATTGCAGGAAGTGAGGTGCTGCCCAGGCTTCTTTATTGGCATTTGGGGAAGGATATTCCCCCTTTTATACTGTCCCTAGTTCAGCCTCCAATATCCAGGCTATAACCTTATGGACCATTGGCCCAACCTTAAAAACTGACCCAGGATCAACAGCAAAATGCAACCACCAAAGCTATCTTTATTTGCTGAGCCTAGACAGAAGACCTACAAGAAAAGTCTGTCACTGCTGGGAAGTGTGGGTGATGAAACTCCAACCTAGGCTCACTTAGCCATGTCAAGAAAATTGACCACCACAAACACCTCATTGTTTATTCCCCAGCCATAAAAAGCGCTGTTGGACATTCGTTGAAAGGAACGGTCAGGTATTAGGCGAGTGGGACAATATGGTGGTCAACAACAACAGCAGAAGCAGGCGAGATGTGGAATTAGCATATCAAAAACACACAGCATAACGGGAGCTTTTTTTATTTAAATAACCATCAGGACTTCAGAAGTTTTTCTGCATCAGAAAAAACAAACACTGTATGGTCAAAAGTTTGCTCACCCAGGGTTCCTTCTTAAAGCATTTGGTAGGTTGTTTGCATTATACCACATTATATGTGGTAACAGCACCCTATACTCTTCTGAAAAGACTGATATTGGAACATGGCTGTGAGGATTTCATAGCATTCACCCTCAAATATTAGTAGGTCTGGTTTTAAGGTTGGGTAAAGGGTTATGGATCACAAACACCACTCCAGCACATCCCAATTGTACTGGATGGAACTCCAGAGAAGGCAGACTCACTGCTCAACAACCCAGTGCTGGTTAGATTTACACCTCTCTAGCTAACGCTCAGCTTTGAGCACAGCAACTTTAAGCTGCTCCAGTGTCCTATTCTCTTTCAATGTTCTGTTTGGAGATGCACGATGGAATGCCTTTGTCCTGTCCCCCCCGGAGCCTACCCAGAATCACTGGGCGCAAGGCAGGAACACACCCCAAAGGGGGAGGCAGTCCTTCGCAGGACAACACACTCACTCACACCTATGGCACTTTTGAGTCGCCAATCAATCTACCAATGTGTGTTTTTGGACCGTGGAAGGAAACCGGATCAATTATTTATATACATTGAGTAAAGCTGACCCATCCCCCACCCATTCTAATACTGTAACAAGATATGACAAACAGACTACCAGACAGACAACAGGATGAGACACACAAACAGTCAGCCAAATTACATGAAGCAAGATTGGACAGATGTACAGGACAAAACCAGGGAGAAATTAAAACCAGAAGAAAAAATAATGCAAAATTTGTTAGGAAAGTTTTTTTTTTTTTTTTTTTTTTACATAGGATCAGTGAAGATGATAGTAAATAACAGATGACCTTTCAAGGTTTATAATCTCGTGTTAGTGTTTGTCTTTATGAGTTTATGAGTTATGAGTCACATCAAAAACAACCTTCTCACCACTAAACTCACCAAACCCCACTCACCACACTGCCACACTGCCGGCCCTGCCACCCAACGATGAGGACCCCACAGGTCCACAGTGCATTTGACGTAGCTGAATTCACCAATGATAAGGAGTGTCCACAAATATGGACATGGAGTGTGTGTAGTAATAAGCCGTTTGTCATTGTGATGCGGTTTCATCTGAGCATGCTGTGCTCCCTCTGCTTTGGGCCAATACAGCAGTATCAGATTAGCAGGGGCAGTGGGTTAACAGCATTAAGGACCAGTGCATGACCTAGTAAACTAAGCCATTGTCCTTTCATTAAAGGCACTTACTGCAAGGCCCTGTCCTGCTGTTTTATCATCTCCTTTATCACAGAAAACTCCTTCATTTTTTGAGCTTTTCTACTGCATGCTCCTACTCTACTCAACTCTAATGCGATCTACTTGCTTTTAGGAACCTGATTCATTTTAAACTAGCAGAGTTCCCTCTAAACGTTTGCCAGTTACGTTCTCAAACACTGTCTCTAACAGGAACTGCGGGCATCTGGAAACAACAACGGTGTTGATAGCGTTAAATATTGTTTACTCATTGTGTATTCGAGTATTGTTGTTGTTGTTGTTCGGGACTAAACACTTTTTTCATTCCTTGTTGCACCGTCCAGTTCTCCCAGGAGTCCATTGTTGGCCAGTGTAATTTTATAAGCGGCTGTTGTGAATCAAATAAAAACAAATGTGATCGCAGCTGTAGTCTGTGATTTTACGAATGGCTACTTTGTGTTGGATGTTTGCAATTTATCGTCTCTCTGGGCAAAGTTTACACCTTGTGATTAGTCTCTACTTTGTTCGCTTAGAACTAGGAGCAAGCAGACATTAAAAAAGTACCCAGTTTCACGTGCCAAATTTGCCCAATGAAGAAGCAAATAAGCAGTAGAGTCTAGTAATGTAGGTACCATGCAGTGGAAAAGCATCATTTGTGAAACTTGCATCTAGATTTTTCTGCAAAATGTGAACACAATTGATCCAATGATGTATCACTGCTGTTTTTAATTGAAAGTTACCATATCCTATACGTCAGGCACTTAAAATTAGCCATTTCTCTACACATTTTCTATTTATTTGAAAACATCTCCAATAAAGCATTGTCATAACTTTGCCATATTTAACATGGAGCAGATTTATGTTGCAATAAACATAAACTCAACTAAAAAAGTGCCAAAAAACTTTGCACATGACTGTATATGAAGGAACAGATAAAAAGTAGCGTGGCCAGTGAGTTGTGAGCTGGTGCAGCTGATACGGCCCCAGGCTCCTTATCTGGCCGTCTACTCTGTCCACGTGTGACCCCTCCACTGACCCCACCCAAACTGGGACCTAAACACTTCTTAATCAGCTGGGGTCAGTCCTACCTCAGACCATAGCCTTGAAAAGGGAAGATGCAGAGATATGGTAATCTAGATCCTTCTAGGCCCAATAAAACTAAGCAGCATATTTGCAAAGTTTTGTGGTCACTACAATTTAGCAAAAGCAGCTACTATATGTTTCACACATTTAAAACACCTGGTTCAGGGGTTTGTAGTTTACAGTCTGTTTTTTTTTTAAAGTATGAAAGAAAGCAATATCCTCTTACAGCAGTTGCACAGGAACTTAATTCACCATTAGCTACAGGGGTTTAAAGCCTCCCAGCATCTGGCTTTGCATTCTCTGGAGAGATGGAGTTCCATGCAATAGCTTTGGAGCGATTGAGTCAGAATGGGTTTTGTGATCCAGAACTGAACATTCAGCATCAGTACTTGACCTCAATAGAGCTTTCATGGCTCTCATGCAAGCAAATTCCTACTGCAATGTTTCAACATCTTGTGTAATGCCTTTCCAGGAACACAGAAGCTGTTACAGGGACAAATTTAATGCTGATTTTAAATGAAACAATGGCTGAACAGATGCTCCAGGACCCTTAGGCTATACAGTGTAAACACGTCTGTGCACTAAAATAATCACATCCTCATTTCAGATTCTTGTTTCATGAGTGCGATAGAAGGAGAAGAAATGAGTGGAGAAGAAAAGGCAGTTATTCAGAAAATGACCCAAACTGTGGTGCAAGTCTCAACAGGAAACATGAAGAATAAAGAGCCTGTAATTCAGGACGATCAATTCCAACTCCTTATTTTGCTCAGCTTTAAAGAAAAGACTTCAGTCAGAAATATGGGCTTCTACATAGTTAATATTTGATTCATGCCACTCTAGTGTTTACATAAGGCCTTAGATCCAGAACTGAATAATACAGTTATATCCTACAAAAGTTCTCATTATTTTAAAGCGCTCACGTTTTTTGGGTCAATTCCAAGTTAAAGTTGGGCGACCCAAAGGCGTGTCCTCATACATGTGCAGGAGGGCTGGGGTTGGAGTAACTGTTTGGGGGCTGATAGACGCGAGTGACTTGATTGGGCGATAGACAGGATGGGAGAAGGCAGATAAGAGAGAGACTGCCCTTGTGTCATCACCATATGCAAATGAGTGAAGGACATTAAAACACAGTGGCAAAGGGCTGAGGTTCAGGAGAGCCATCCAGGAGGGGACCACCGGGAAAAGCACGGAGACGCCAAGCCTATAGACAAGAATTAAAGAAAGGGAAGAGGAGGGAAGGTGTCGAATGAGAGTAATTAAGCTGTTCATTAACACCTTCTTCAAGAGGAGCAAGGACAAGTGTCCTGAAAGGTGAGTGTGAAAACTAGACGTAAACAACTGGGACTCTATTACGTGTGAATCTGACTGTAAGTGTGACTTTGTGCACATTTGGAAAGGCATCTCTTGTAGGCTGCATATGTGGAAGAGTACTTTAACAACTGAGACATTCATGTATTATTTTTGTGCATGTAATTACATTTTAATTAACAAAATAGTGTATTATAAGTAACAACATACAACTGTGTTACATTAAATGTGTGTTTACAAGCTGGTTGCATTCGAACATTTGAAAGCACAGCTGTTTTAACTTTTTATTCCTTCTTTTTTATGCTCTATTCACAGAATTCACAGTTCTACACATTCCCCAGCCATTTAGAGTCATCACACTGCTCTGGACAGGATATCATCATATACTGTAAGTTCATTATGTAGACACTACAGTATAGATGATGTACTATCCAGGGTGGCATTTATCCTCTGTGGTCTACCACACACCCATGTGTGCCCAGTCTGTGATAGAGGGAGGCGGTTAAACCGTTACCATTACTGAGTTTAGTAATGGTAAGGGTTCTCTTGCTTCTTCTCACTTTCTTCGTTCTGGAAAACAAGCTCAAGCAGGAAGCATGAAGTATTGGAAGAATGGAAAAGTATTGAACAGCAACTAATTAATCATTTAAATGTTGTGTGCATACATGTTTCACAATTTCAGTATCGCTGCTATTAATATATGTGATTTGTGGTTCAATAAACATGCACCTGAATCTGCAACCCGGCCTCTACAAGTTGGCATTTTGTTTACACATCAATACAGAGCCTAATTAGATTTTGCTAGACATAAATGAGTAATTAATTATTTGCAATTTGTCTCAAATGTGTACATTGAAAGTCTGCTTGGAAAAGACTAGACGTCTATAAATCAATAAATAATAATAATTAAAAAAAAGCTCTCATTATTGACTTCAATGGACTCAGAACGTGACACGGCAAGAAAGAGTGGAAAGGGAGAGAGAGAGAGATGTAGCTGATCTATCATCGTGGCCTGAATAAGCAGTGACCAGCCAATCTCAAGAGGGGGGTGGATACAAGAACAAATGCGCAAATGCCTCCCATTGCCATCCTGTGCACATTTTAGTGGCAGGTTAGTGCTCTATTTTGTGTTCCATTAGAGGGGTAATCTAGCCCTCTGGGGTTGGACCTTCTGCTAAGCTCCAGCAGCTTTCAACCAGTCAAAGAGCAAGAGACGGTGAAAGGCAGCCAACATTGCAGAGAGCTCACAAAAAAAGTGACCTTTGAAAAAGACAGAAAGCACTACAAACTTAAAAAATGTGAATAGATCAAATATATCACAGTTCAAAGCATATGAACTCCTAAAATACTTTTGTGTGGTTAAACTGGTGCATGGTATGTTACTCACACAAGACCATTTTGGGGAAAAAGAAAAGGCTCTGATATTATCTGTCAGATATAGTCATACTCTAAAAATCTAATGTAATCAACAGCCTAAGAGTCTACTACACATTAAAATATAGACCCCCAATGACCATAAATATGGGTGATGTTCAGTAGCGTACAAATGCCCATTCATTAGGTTGGATATAAAACAATGCCTCAGCCTAAGGGACAACAAAAAGAAGACAAACTGAGGGAGAAAAAAAAACAAAAATAAAAATTTCACTAACTGAACTGTGCAAATATCACAAAAAGCAGTGAAACAATCAAACCATGCAGCCTTCCACTAAAATGTGTGTAACTATCAGAACAAACCTGATTAACAAAATTTTAACACCAAACTTCTAGGTGTGGAAAAATATAGTAAATAAAATATATGCATATTTGTAAATTTTTAAAGAATGTAGGATGCAGGTGAAACAAACGCAAAGTGTGGACAAACTTAATACAGAAAAATATTGTATTTATTATTAATAAAATTCAACACAGGAAATATTTTCAGTTATTTTCCCCACTCTTCCTAAAAGAGAGATAGCTTGTGTATAATTCTTTTTTCTGAATAAATAAAGTGGTCTCTAACATTTGCACAGTGTTGTGCATAGTTCCCTGACTCCTGACCTCAGGACATTTTAGGACCTGATCTTTTCAGTCAGTCTTCTTCAACTCTTCAAAAACCTCTGTAGCTACTTTAAATGGGACCATATCTTCACCTGCTCATTTCTTTCTCATGGCGTAGACCTTTGTAACTTTATCATTAGTTAAACAGTTGGACACAACAGCTAGAAAAGCTACAGGACACTAAAGAATATGTTGTGCAGTTAGTGTTCAGAGAGGAAGCTCCAAAAATAACTGTTATACGCAGAAAACCATCTGAGATAACGGACAGACAGTTCACATTCGACCCACAAGACAAACCACAGTCTCGAGTAGACTTCTTCCTTCCTGAGGGAGAACGAGAGAGAGATTCAACCATGATCGTAAATCTGACTCCAGTCTGGAAGGAGGAATATATTTCTATGTTGAGGTCCCATACACCAGGCAGGGCTTTAATGTCTGAAGACATCCTTTAGAAACATTAGAAATGTTGTATTCACAAAGTTTCCAGTAAAACGCACGGTAGATCCAAGGTCATTCGAACCGTCTGCTTCAGTTCTTCTGAGTGGCGGATATTTTCAACCGCACCTCACACATGAAAGCACTCGTGAGGTCCTCACCTGCTTCTCGGGCTATTCTGGCCATCATCTGACCGCCAGGACCAATGACCATACTCTATGAGACAGCACAGGAAGAAGGGATGAGCGAAGATGAAACCACCACACGACGCTGTTCTAAATTCCTCATTGTCAACAGCTATTCATCAGAGGAAAAAGATGTGGCAATTCCTTTCTACAGTGATTTAGCAATGCTTTCCCAGAACTCAAGCTTGTTAAAATTGCATGACTTATAAAAGGAATCTTCTCAAATATTTACAATTCTTTACCGAGCTCCCTTCAAATATTTCTCCCATCACACATCTCTGCAGGGAGTCTTGTTAGAATCAAGGTAACTGCACTGTCAAAAAGATGAAAGAAGAGTGTTTTTTTCTGTGTAAAACAGAGAAAAAAAGCAGTTCTCACCATATGGCTGTTCTTCTTCACGTGTAATTTGACAGATATGTCCAACTTGCCATCCTCCGTCTCTCTCAAGAGTTCGATGTGCTACCAAACAGAAGGCAGAACGACAGGAGTCAGCACAAAAACTGTTCCAGCAGTGGGAGAACTCCACTGTTTTAAGGAAACAGCAACGGTGTCTCTTTTTCTAACATTCCAAGTTTTTACTTTCTGTTGAAGGTCACCTTTAATGTCAAGAATGCAAAGGGGCAGATAGTGTGTGGTGGAGAAACAACAACTGGAGAGAAGGAGTGGCTACACATCCAGACATTTGTAAGCACCTATTCTGATTTAGTAAAATAAGCTTCTTAATTATCAAAAGTCATTTAGCCCTGTCTCCTATTTACTGACTCAGTAGGCGGTGTTCAGTTGGGCAAACAGTGCTGCATATAATCTCTATATATATAAAAAAAAAAAGCACTGGCAATTGGTAATGCTTCCTATCAATAGCCTTTATTTCAGCACAAAAATGCTGCATCATGCTGAATAAGCCATCACTGACAGTGCTTCTCCAAGGCAGTTTGGATGGTGACGGTGTGGATTTCTGAATAAATAAATTAAATTAAATTAAATTAAATATTATGAACATATGATGTAAGGCACCTGGGATATGGTGTAAGGCACCTCCTGAGGGAGGTATTCCAGAAGCTTCTCTCTGATTGCATTGATGCAGACATCCTCTGGGGTCTGATCTGTCAGCACATCACTGTGGTAATGCCATGGGCCTGGCTTTGCAGCCTCCAACAAATATGTCTGTCAAAAAAAAAAAAACATTCATGATTTCACATTCAGTCATTTAGCACGTCTGACCAGAGTCAGTCAGAAAGTAGGACTGGACGTTATAACTGTAAAATCGTATGTGCCCACTTTCTGTTCTGTGTCTGTTTGGTAGTACAAGGCACAATTCTTTCATGTGTATTTAAGAGGGCCACAGGGAGGGGGCGCTGTGGAAGCTCGTTGACTTAGCACACACTGGAAATGTATGAGAAAAAGAAATCACAGACTCAGTAACCCACCACAGTTAAGCCTCAACTTTGGCTCAGAAGAGGGCAGAAGGATGTTGAAAACAGACCAAACAGTCTAAAGACCCTTCACTCGAATATGTGCTCACAGATATGTGGCTTTATCGTCTAAAAGTGCGTGATATGAGACTCCGTTCGCTGGAAGTCTGTGCTGGGTTGTGCTGAACCACAAGTGCCTATTAATTCACGGCTACAGACTTCTCTCTCTCAGGCATGAGTTTTTATCCTCAACACGTAGGTTGGTGGTTCCAAGGATCCATAAAATTCCAAAACACCAATAGTGTATCTTGTAATTAGGGTTGAGAACAATACATGCAAATGAAAGAAACCAGAAAACACCCTAACTGAGGAATGCCAGAGTTGTTATGAAAAAATGGTGTTACAGCAGTGAATAACATTCGTTTATTTGACCCTATGATGTTTCTGTTTGTAGCCTGGAAGCATTATAGCAGCTAAAGTTAGCCATTTTAGAACTGTACTTGTATAGTAGCATCCAACAAATATAAAACAGGAATACACAAATATGGTGCTATTCTACGGCAATATGATGTTAATTTATGACCACAACAGCTCTATTTAAAAGGCATGTTCATGCTGTTACAAAATCAAACACACCTAATAGACAGCAGGCTAGGGCTGGGCAAATAATAGAAAATTAATCAAAATGAATTGATTCAGAACTTCTAATCGACATAATCTTGTCTGTATCGATTATATCAATTACTTTTAAGTGTTGTTTTATTTATTATTATTCTGTCATGTCCCCATGTGTGTTCATGTACTGTCCCTTTAAACCAGTCTACGAAGTTGTAGCAATTTTGCCCTCATCTGCCACACGGAAGCAACCGAAACGCCGGAGCAGACCAAGCAACTCGAGCAGCTCGTACCAAATAAAAACAAAACATCTGTGGCTTAGACGTGCTGTGTTTTTACTATAATTAATACAACACTGAACAAAAAGTCAAAGGTAAATGCTGAAAAAAAAAAAACAGTTTCAGCCAAAGCACAGTCACACACCAAATATAAGCAGTGCTCAAAAAATAAGAGTGGAACAAGCTCCCAGCAACATTAGAAAAAAAATCCCAGCTTTAATACTGGAGCATATTTACTGTACAAGCCTCGTCACTAAACTATGAGGTCAAAAATAATCGTTCATTAATCATAATCGAGGTAATATATACAATTAATCATGATATTGATTTGCGCTCATATCACCCAGCGCTACAGCAGGCAAAACGATTCAAAAGTCTACAACATCAAATCAACTTTGTCACCTTCAGTGTCTCCACATCCTCAGCATCCGCAGCACAAAGCATGAAGACATCCTTGAAATGAGGCCATCCTTTGCGGCCTTTCAGGGCCCTCAGCCGCTCTCTGCTCAGGTCTCTCTGGGTTTGTGAATCCAGGTTTCGGCTTGGATCTTCTCCAGCCTGGGGCTCTGGGGCCTCCTTTGGCTTTATCATCTTCTCATCAGCCTCCTTCTGTAATGGCTTCACCACATTGCGGACTTTCAGTCTTTGACCGTTTACAATGCCCTCGGTCAGCCCAGCTGTGATGTCCAGCAGCAATGTTTTATTCTTCACTATGTCCACCTGCGTGCATGAAGAGTGGTTAAATATATTAATAATAATGATATGACCTTCCTAGAACACTTCCAGGTTTAAAGTATTATTCAGAGTTACTGATTAAT
This sequence comes from Hoplias malabaricus, assembly GCF_029633855.1. NCBI lineage: Eukaryota > Metazoa > Chordata > Actinopteri > Characiformes > Erythrinidae > Hoplias > Hoplias malabaricus. Next base: position 22,967,806 of record NC_089801.1, on the reverse strand, counting down.
TTTACAAATCTTTCAGCATCAGGGGAAAAAAAACGTTCCCTTTCATTTGTTCCAAAACATTCTGGAGGTTTATAAAAATTAACACCTACAAAGCTCAGTGTTAGACTTTGGTCACATTTCTGCTGCTCATTATCCCATATATATTCAGGCATGGTACTGCAGGAGTGCTTTCATCTACCTTATTGAGGACAAGGACAGCAGGGATATGTGGGTTTAGGGCCAGACACTTCAGCACTTCAAAGTCCAGCCTATCACGGGTCCACTTGTCAGCAACATCCACCAATACCACCACTGCAGATAGGGGATCTCACACAGTTAATGAGTAATATGTGTCTACTTATCCATCTAGAACAGACATAACACTATCATTCCTTGCAGAGTTTAAATTAAAGATTGTAGCTACCTAAATCCGCTTCTCGCAATGATTTCATTGGATCCACCAAGAGAGAATTTTCCAGCTGATGTCTGTGGAAGATATAGATAAAAGGCTATCACCCAGGAGTTGAGTAGTACACTTAATTAAAGAGCTTTGAATAACCCATACTTTACTTCTCAATTTAAGACAAGCACAACAGAATTGCCCAAAAGTGTACCTTTTAACTTTAACCGGTGTGGTCAGTCCAGGTGTATCCAGCAGGATCTGAACATTCAGGAAGGAAGACAACATTTATTACTAACATAAATAAATTTACACTACATTAATAGGCCTTAAGTGATTGTCATCTGGTAATTCTAACTACATTTTGATATGTAGATTACTATTCAGCCTCCTGCCAAAATATGTAGACATTACTTGTGGCCCAGTGTCCTTGACCAAAACATTTTAAATGTGGGCCACTAAAACACAGAACATATGGTTTATTTCAGACTTTTTGCAGTTGTTTTCCAATACACTAAACTAAACTGCATCAAATCAAACTTTGGTATTATTTGTTAGTTCTTCAAAAATTAAAATTCTTCTGTTGTGCTAATTGTAAACAATCTTTCAAAGAATATTTACATTATTGGTTGGTATTTACAAACCAGTTGGACATGTGTTATGACCAAAAGACCCTAAAAATCACTAATGCACAAAAAAAGAAACTTGCTTTTGTATAAATCATATCCTTAATAGTTCCATTATTCATTCATTTTTATAACAGGATTTGAAAAACTGTGAACATTATTCACTGTATTATTATCTGATCATTTTTACCTAATTACTTTGTGATATAACCAAATATATTTATGGGTGGACTGGGTGGTGAATAGTTTTACTTTGCAGAAATAAAGGGCCATCCCATTATACAAGGGGTAAATAAGGGTTAGAAGTAAAGAGTCATGTGACAGTGTTTTCAAATTCAAATGAAATTTTGCACAAATTATTTTCTCCATTAGTGGAATGAAATATCTGAAAAGCACTTTGGAAAGGTTTATGTTTGTATTTAAGGACCACACTAACGACAAACATTTAGATTTGTAATTTTAGGCAATACATTTTGACTACAGCAAAGTGGTCTGAGTCACCAGTAAATAATATAGCTATTCACCCACCCCTGTAATCACTTACTATTTGAGTATCATCCTCTGTAATCACTCCACGTGCACGTGACCTTGTTGTATGCACTTTTTTGGACACTGCAAACAACTGTAGAAAAAGTTGATAATGTTCAACATCTAGACCAGCATCACACACTTTAAGAAATCAGTGGAATATTTGGTTAGACGAAACAGTACCTTCCTGCCGAGGAGCTGGTTTGTTAGTGTTGACTTCCCTGCATTTGGAGCTCCAATAACAGCCACTCTCAGACATTTTGGATTTTCTGGTTGATCTGGAGCCCTCAGTAACAAAGAAAACTGCTCAGCTGAAATCACAGCAATACAAAGATTTCAAATTTTATGGCCAAACCACAACATCAAAACAACAGCCTCTGGATATGAGATCCAAACTACTTTTCTAAATTGCTTTTCACAGCAAAAATGAGTGGTTATTACCTTTATCCGGAGGTAGAGGTTGCTGGCAGGATCCCTGATCCACACCAGGCAATTTTCCTTTCAGCAGTCTGTCCAAAAAGGCGCTAGAGGACACAGAGCAGGCTGGAGTGAAGAGGAGAGCACCTCTGCTTACAGCTCTGGGATAAAAGGCTGAAGAAAGAGAAGTTGAAGAGAGATTTCAGTAAACAGACTTGTCTCACAGGTAAATGAATGCAACTAGATGTGATGCAAGAGACATCACATTACCAAAATACTAACAGAGTAACAGCTCACTAGAAATCAAGGCACAGATTTTCTCAATTGTGTTGCTTTTTAAATTTATACTTCAGACAAAATAAATAAAATATCCATATATTGTAAGTCTACTTGCCAAATAACAAAGCTATTCTTAAGCCACACACACACACACACACACACATACATACGCACACATATATATATATATATATATATAATTATTATTATATATACATAATAATATATATACATATATTAATTAGTATTAGTATTAGCTAGCGAGTAGCTCGAGACCTGCTCGCGGGCGCAGTGACGTGTTCGTCAGTAACGGTCGAAGACATCTTCTCAACGAAGACTCGCATATACGGAGAGCCATCCGTAACAGAGCAATAAAGATATTATTAACCGCTGAAAAGAGCTGTTCTTGTTAAAACCGGAGTCAGAAGAAGGTACTGCGTTTGTTGACTCGTGTGTTCAGGACGCAGCCATGTTAGAGCAGTCAAAGAGAGAGAAAAGAGGAGCCAGACAGGAGTCTGCGGCTGAAACTCTCTCACCATCTAGTGGACGAAGGGACTCCGAGATGAAGAAGGAGTTTTAGCTTCTAATTTACAATTTACGGCAAAAATTTACGGAGCCTTGCTGGTGACATACATTTATAATAAAATTAAGGGTTGGGAACAATTGAATAATACTTGGAAACAACTTAATAATGTATGGAACATATAATATTTAATATAGCCTAGGCGTATAAGATCACATTCCCAAACCTAGTTAAGATGTTCCTATGCCTTGTTGATTATTCCTGTGCTTCTTACATCTTTCCCGTTCATTATTAGGTAGTTAGTTTCCATGCATGCCTTAAATGTATTAGGAAGGGAGGTCAGCAGCAGGGTTTCATGTTAAATGGTGATTGATAAACTGAATTTCTAGCAGTTAAAATAAATATCTCGTTTCTATGCATTATTAGTTGTTCGTACGCATAATTAACCACATCATTTGAACAAAGAAGCTGTCCTTCATGTGAGAACATTTCATGGTGAATGGACCAATAAAAATGCTCTTTTTAGGAGATTTTTTCACTGGACAGCAACGAAATATAAAACACTTATGTTAGGGAAAGAAAGTGCATCCTTTACCCATCATTGATTTACATTTGGGTTACGTTGGTGGCAGCCGTTTCCTTGAGGTTAGAGAAGTGAGCTTGAGGCTGGAGGGTTGCTGGTTCAATTCCTGGAACCGGCAAAATTTATTCACGGCTGCAGTGCCCTTGAGCAAGGCATCTAACCCCCAAACTGCTCCCCGGGCGCCAAGGTGGTTGGCAGCTCCCTGCTCCAGTTGTGTGTGTGTGGTGTTTGTGAAGAATTGCTCACTAGTGTGTGTTTGTGTGTTCACTGCCACGGAAGGGTTAAATGCAGAGAAGCAAAATCCCTAACTGTATCAATAAAGGTGTTTCTTTTTCTTCTTCCTCTTTTTCTTATTAATATTCTACAATTAACAGGTCAAAACAAACAGCCATTTTCCTTTATTTTCCAAGTTAAGAATGTTTTTCCTCCTGAGTAACATTACTAAAGGAGACAGAAGGCTTTGCTTTCAACAGCAGTATTACTCTGGGGTATATTTAGCATGCTAGCTAGCTCTGCCAGCTCAACATATTGTCCCACCTAGCCAAAACTTTGGGGACGCTTTTTATACAGGATTTATTCTGAAAACCTTGGTTGATAGGGGGTTGTCCCAGTTTACTACAATAGCTACTCCTCAGGAAAAGGCTTTCCATGTTGAAACATTGCTGCCGTTCAGCACCAAGGAAACGTTTTAGTGTTGGATGTATAGGCCACTCCAATTCATCCCAGTGGTGCTCAGCTTTGCTTGGCATTGAGACTGGCCACCTTAGGGTTCTCTGTGTACATTATACAAGCTGTGTCTTAGAACCTTTGGCTATAGTGTATATTTTAAGCCTGCACTATCCTATTGAGATTTGCTTTCTTTTGACTTCCCTTCTTTCACTGCTGGTGCAAATTCATGGGACATTCTTGAAATTGCTGTAGTGAAGAGGGGAAAAAAATCCCACTTGATGTGCCTGTCTGATAGCATAGAAACAGGATATTAAACCCTGCATTTGCAGAACCAGTGGCAGCATGCAAAGTGTGAAGACGTTGCCATATAGACTCCACTAAGTGCAATACGATGGATATCAGTAAGATGTAAATACTGGGGAAGATGTGAAAAACGTGTACAGAATGGCATGACCATAAGCTGCTATGACCCTTTTAGCACTGATTCTGTGGGCTGCTTTTAATTTGGGGTAGAGCGCAGGTGTAGCTGATGGGATGGAGAGATGGATTTGTGAGGAAGAGTGGGAAGTGCTTTGAATTTGACTAATGTAGTTTTGTGCTAGGATTATGGATAAAAAAGGACCAGGCTGGTGATACAAGCAGGGGTGGGTAAAGTAAATCTTACTGGAGTGAGCTTAAGTACTGACACAGTATTCATACTTAATCCTCTACTAGAAATTAGAAGTAGATAACAAAAAAACAGTCTGTGTAAATGACTGAAGAAAACGATAATATGAAGCTGTCATACAGCCTTAGACTGAGCGCCCGTCGGCATTCAGTACAGATTTTCCCAAATGTCTGGATAATTAAATCAAAATCCAGAATGATTTCACATGAAATGAATTTTTTAAACCAGCTCTCTGAAACTTTTAATGCCTAAAAGCTAAATACAAACATGTTAGCATGAAATGAGACTTGAGATGTTTTGTGGATATATCACTTATTTACAGTGATAAACTTTACACATTAAAGGGGATTACATCATGAATAAATCACTGCAGTAACACATTAAACTGGAGATCTGGAACCCACCATCCCACAAACTGTGAAATTAAACAACCTAGTGATTTATTTATGTAAATAAATAAATGCCTAAATCAGCAACATACACATTAAAATTTAATTAAAATTGGCTCCTCCACTGTTACAAGCTTGGCATAGTTTTGGTGTCATATAGAACCCTTTTCTGAAAGGTACTATATAGATCTATCAATAGCACATTCTCCATCAATCTCAAGAACACTTTCATGATGCAAAAAAAAAAAATTTTTATATATATATATATATATATATATATATATATATATATATATATATGTATGTATGTATGTATGATAAAATAAAATAAATATGGGGAAAACAGGAAATAAAGTGAACTGAGTGAAAATGGCTAAAAACCTGAGGTTCTTCTCTTTGCACTTTACTTCTTGGCTCTTGTGCTGAACTGGGCTGTGTTTAGCTGATTTTTTTTATTTTAGCTTGATTTAAAGGAACACGTGCAGAAACGAGTGATTCTAAAAACGAGTGTTTAGACAAGGTAAGAACATTTTCTTGTGGTATCTTGTATTAATTTGTAGAAAAGCAGTAGAGTATGTCCCTTTGAAAGGAACGTCTACGATTGTGGGGAAATGCTGTTCTCTCTGGTTTGTTTATGTTCAGAAGCTCTGCGTCTTTTAAGGTGGAAAAGTATGTTTGAAGGGGAAAAAATGACTGTTGTTACATCACTTTGTGCTTTTTGACTTTTGTACGTTTGTCTGGTGTCTTAAAAAAACTCCAGATTCCTTTTCTGTGGCATGAACAGACAGAGAAATCCTAGCATACCAGAGAGAGACACTAGGGAAAGTTTACTGAACGCATTAGACTGGTTTTGAGCAGGCAAACAGACTAGAGAGCAACACGTGGTGAGGAAACGTCCTCAGAATTTTTGATTAAAACAGTGAAGTGACTCAGCTTTAAGGTTCACTCACAGGAGAGGCCTAGATTAAGGCCTAAGAGCTTAGATAGTGAATAAAATGGCTATTTTTACTCTGGTTCCAATCACTACCTTCGTAAAAAGGTCAGACATTGTCTCTACCCTGAACCATTTTACAGCAAACTACACTGAATGACTTTGTTTACATCTCAACCGTTGAATTATGCAGGAATCTTGGGGAAGTGTCCTCACTTTCTGGGGTCCTTTTGGCCTCAAATGAAGTTAGACATGGTTTCGCTCAGTGGTATAGAACAGGCTCTTCATCAAAGTGTGATTACTTAAACATGTTTACCGAAGCATGTGTAGGCTGGGTCAGTTGTCTTTCAGCCAGCTCCTGTGGCAGAATCTCAGCAGGTTAAAGCCGTGATGGAGAGCCGGTGCTTGCTGGGCTTTTTTTGGGGTAATCATGAGTTCCAGGCTTTGAGAGAGTTGCTGGGCCATGATCAGAGGAAGGAGAGCACAGGTTGTTTATGTTGTTTTGGTGCAGGCGAGCGGAGCCAGGGAGAGCAGATGTGTTTTCCTATCGCCCATCAAACGCGCCGGCTGCTTGCCTGGTCCTCCAGGAGCAGCGTGGGGCGGAACACACACCTCCACTGGGGAGGATGAAGGATATCAGGTGGCTCGCAATCTGTCATCATGGAGACTCTGCTGCAGCAACAGAGAGGCTCCACACGCAGCAGGAGGGAAAGCTGAACATTCAGACCGCAGTGAGGCTGAAGCAGGAGTTAAGGGATGTCTGGGGGGTGGGGGGATAGAAGCGCAATAAAGGCTCTGTATCATAGAAACCTGAATTTCCTTCACTTTTTCTGAAATGAACAAAGGGTGGATCTGATAAAATGGGCCATGAGTGTAGGTCTAAATGGGTGTACCTAATAAAGTGAGCAAAGTGTGCATGCATCTCAAGCTTCTGTCTCTCTACGAAGCCACTTCAAATGGGGAACACACTGGAGTACAAAAGTGCTTTTGGTGGACTGTTTTACTGCATTAACCTTACCCTTTAAACCAACGTGTCTCTCTCTCTCTCTCTTTCTCTCTCTCTCTCACTCTCTCTCTCACTCTCCCGCCCTGACTATTTCAGGGGACCATTTAATCATCGCATGGTGCAGTGGCCATTTCAGGGCTAGATTACTTAGGTGCTCAGGATTAAAAATACATCTGTGCAAAAAGGTTCCCCTCACACAAATACGCCACACCATTTTTCCTGCAACACTTTTGCAGACTGCTGTGCTGGTAGGAATGGTGCTGTACTGTGGCTGAATAAGGCAAAAGGCCTCTCTTTGTGCTAGTGGAGCAGTGTTGTGTTCAGAGCTCATCAGTTCACTCATTCGCTCTATTCATACAGTTTCAGTACTGTATCTGAACGTCTACGCTAACGAATTGAAAATGAAAAGCTTTTGTCAGTACCTTCCCTTTCTCCTGTGCCAGGCTCTCATTTGCCTTAAAGTTAAGACTAATTTCAGACTAGCGTTTCAGTGTAGGGAATTTTTTTTAGTTTTAGTGTGTGGATATAATCAAAAATTCTCTGAGCTGGTAACATTTGCTGTCGCTGTGTTGATACATGTTCAGTACTTTTAATATTGTACAATATTTTATATTAACTGTGGAACTTATTGATTTCATACGCCTCTTTCTTTCATCCCCAGGACTTATATTTTCCGTTATCCCCCTATAAGTCTATAATGTTCTTTAATGAAAGCTTACAAATATTCACCTCTTCTTCTAAAGAATGGTCATTAGGGAACACAACTGGATTTTAAAACTACTGTTTCATCTGTTAAAGATACACTTTGTACCTTTAGTTTACTTTTCCTAACCTTTCCAGAAGTTACAAAGTGGACTCTATCTTCTTTACTAGAGGTCAGTGAAGCATCACAATGGTTTTATAACTGTAATTGTAAGGTAAAAATATTATATGGTGTTCCTATGAGCGTATAACCTCACTGACACTCATGGTGCTTTTCCACTGCAAGAGATCGGCTCGACTCGACTCAACATGGCTCAGCTCAACTCACTTTTAGCTGGTCGCTTTTCCACTACCACAGTTCCCCTGTAAAATGGAGCCGGTGACACCGCTAAACCCTGTCTGTAACAGGAACCACATGCTTTAAAAAACAACAATTCTGGCGATAAAGTTAGGTGCTGTTTGCTAGTTGTGTATTCGCATGTTGTTTTTGTTTTTTTGACTGAACACACCTCAGTGCCGCTGTTCTGACCCAAGGGGCGTTGAATCTCTTCCTTACGAGTTGCCGTTGGGAAACAGATAAAAGCAAATGTGAAAGCTGCTGTAACTACAGAGATTTTACAAGAGGCAAGTTTGTGCTGGAGTTCTGCATTTTGTGGTAATTGACAGGTCTCTCTGGCCAATCAGCACTCTGTAAGGTTTACGCGTCACAATTTAGTACCAGGTTCCAGGGGCCAGGTGCCAGATTTGACCAGTGGAAAAGCAAAAGAGCTGAGCCAAGTCGAGCCGAGTAGGTTCCATGCAGTGGAAAAGTGCCACATAAGTCCTATTATTGAACCACACTGAATCTTTAGATGCTTCATAGTATTGAAGTAATTGGCCATAAAACATTTTGAATTTCAACACCCAGCCCCAGTGTTAACTTGACCTCTTGTTGCATCCACCATAGCGTCCCACTTTTGCTTAGTTTACCCTCCTGACAAAGCAGAAGACATTCACAAAGGAGGAGTATGGCCGATATGTGCGTGATTGAGCGCACGCGAGTGCTTTGTCTGCGTCAGGGGGAAGAGGAAAACGGCCGAGTTGACAAAAGAGAGCAGCAATTTGAGCTGAACAATCGCCGGCTGAGCCCTGCAGCGTGCTGTTGGTGTCATTGTCATTTAGGAGCTGCGGGTGCAGAGAAACTGCTGTCATGTCAGATATTTCAACCACAGGCCTCTCCTCCTCTTCCCGGCTGTGTGAGGCGGATGTATACGAACGCACACACGCATGCATGCGGCCTGCTGTTCCAGTGCCATTTTTCAACCTTGCTGCAGGGGAGGAGGAGGAATAACAGAGTTGATGAAATGGCGAGCGAGCGGCGGGCCTCAGACGCACGCGGCGTGCAGCAGCCGATCCATTACACATGATTGCGGCCCACCGCACAAAGCCACGCAGCTGGTGCATCCTTTGTCGCGCCCTCATCAGCGAGCTTTTAGAGGGATAATTTCAAAAAAACACCCACAGGTCACATTTGGCCGCCCCCGAATCTAAATTTTCCCTCTGATTGGCACGAGAGAGAGAGAGAGAGAGGAGAGAGAGAGAGAGAGAGAGAGAGGAGAGAGAGAGAGAGAGAGAGAGAGAGAGAGAGAGAGAGAGAGAGAAAGAAGCAAAAAAGTCATACCCAATCTACAACTGCAATCAATATGACTTGTCTGTGAAGTGGATCGATAATACATCCCCACTGAAATCGTCAATCATGTCAGAGCTGGATATAAAAAAGCGTAATTAGGAACACCGTTCCTAAACATCCTGTATTGACGTCTCCAAGGGCCCAAGAAAGACACCATTCTGCATCATTAACTTTGTATTATTGCCTGATGGAGCCCACTGCTGAGTACTTCCCCTGCTCCGCTTGCTCTAGGTCCATCTGACTGCAAGTTTGCCCCTCTGTGCTGATCCAGGATCAGTTTCCTATAAGTCCATTCGTTGTGCATAAGCATCAGAGCAGCCTTCGATACTGGTCTAAGATCAGACTTTAAGGACAACTTGGATCAATCAGTGTAGGATGCTTTTCTTTCGCTTGATGGATTTTCTTTTCAAGGAAAGTACCAGAGAGAGAAAGAGAGAGAAAGAGAGAGAGACACTGTTGGAGAGTTTTGTGGCCTGGTCTGAACCGTGGCCAGTTTTGTCATGTGTCAATGGTGCAGATGAATCAAAGTTGATCGCTCCCCTTTGCCTGCCATGAATATCTAAACAGTGGCCGGCACAATAGCAGGCTGTCTCCACTGATAGTGATGATGGCAAAGATGACTTCTGCAATGATTGATTTCAGTCAAAGGAAGAGCGTGTGTCATCAATTGAAAGGTATTGATTTCACTTCACGTGAACTGGCGTGTAAGCGTGACAGTGAAACATCAAGTTACATTACATATTCCTTCCAGCTCCTCTGCGCCCAGCACTGCTGATGACATATTGGAAAAGCCAAACATTCTCCCACCAAGTTGCATTTATTTGCTCAGCGATTCAAGACATTTTTTTTCATCAATACCAACATAGACAGCAGGTGGGGGCATCTAATGAGCCAATTTATCTCGGCTGTCAAAGACATTTTAGTCTGGGGCCAAAGCATCAGGCGCACCCAGCTCCGCAGTGCAACTCTTTATCAACACACCAAACATATTGGCGTTATCGGCAGCACTTATTATGGATCTAGCTTCATCAAGGTGCCATAAAGATTTGCGTTCCTTGTTGCTTAGGCCTCTTTTCAATGATGACTTAATGATGTGAACCCTGTAAAAGTTTCAGAATGTATTGTTCACGCCTCAGAAACCGAGCTTCAAAAGCAATTTGTTTTGAATTCACTGCACTGGAGACGTCGCCACAATCAGCCAATACATCTGTGTGTTCAGCAGCCGCAATAACCCTAACCTCATCAGGCCCAACGCTAATTGTTGGCTAGAGGGGTATACAGTCTCTCTGTAAAACCTTTGGGATGAGTGGGAGTGGCATTGCTGATCCAGAACTAATTATTCAGCATAACTACCTGACCTTATTAATGCTCTGATGCCTGAATACAATCTAATCCTCACATGATCCAACAGCTAACCCATGGTTTCTCAAGCACTGGGACTACAAGAGGGCTGCAAAGAACATTCTGGTGGTCATTGGACCTACACTGAAGGAGGGAATTGGTTTTGGAGATCAGTGAATATTATGATTGACTTAAAAATAAGAATACAGCATTATTTGTTTGTGTATTCAAAGGTCAATAATATTATTACAAACTCAGTTATTTTGTCTCATTGAGGAGCTTTGTCATGCTTTGGCCCTTGTCTTCAGAAACTAAAATAAATTACACTCACCGTTACAAATTTGTTAATTTTATTTAATATTTTCAAAATAAATGTTGATTTCTGGTAGGTTGTGTGCATGGTTTAGGATGCAAAGTGTAAAGTACACGCGACTGTAGTGGTACTGTGCATGCATTAACGGTGCCAGTGGGGTTCTGTACATTTTTAGAATCTGAATTACATGTAAGAACATAAGTGTGTAAAGCTCTGTGAAGCTCTAATGGACAGGCATAAGATATTTTATGTCTTATCCTGTGTACAACTACAGTGGTTGGTGTAGTACAGTGGTAACACTATTGGCAGACCCATGTGAGAGACCTTGGTTTGATTCCAGGTCTGGGCAACCAGTCTGTGCTACACCAATAAGTGTCCTTGGGCAAGACTCCTAACACTGTGTTGGCCTACCCGTAATACCAGTAACCTTGTAAGTTGCTATGGATAAGACGTACCTTTAAAGGTCCATTTGGATCCCTGCCTCAGGTCACTATGTGAGTCTGTTCTCCCTGTGCTCTGGGCTCCTCCCACAATCCAAAACCTCTTGTTGGTGGGTGGACTGGCTGTTTTGAAATTGTTAATAAGTGAGTGTGTGATGAACTGCGATGGGCTGGTGCCCTGTCCAGAGTGTGTTTTGGCTTTGTGCAGTCACTGCTGTACCAAATAGCTGATGGGTGCTGAGAGTACTGGCACAGTCTGGCTGTCATTGCATCATCCAGGTGGATGTTGCACACCAGTGGTGATTGACGGGATCCCTAATGCTTCATAGAATGTGTCGTGCTTGGAGTGTCTAGAAAAGCGCTATGTAAGTAACAGTCTTATTTATTCTTCATCTGATAACAACTTCCTTTGTGAATAACTGCACTGAAAATTGTGTCCTACTGTGTTTGCATGGGTACTCATTATTGCGAGTGCTTTTATAAGACGTTACTACACATTCATTTTGTGTTTTTGTGTAAGAGCTGTGTAAACTGGGCTGAAAATGTTACAAAGGAGGGAAAGATGTGATGAGAATATGTTAATGCAGTGGTAATGATGCTTCTGCATTGCAAAGGAAGTGACAGTGGAGATTAAGTCAATCACAGTTGTGTTAAATAGGGTTGAAACATTGGGGTCAGTAGAGAAAATACATCTATAGACTCCATTTTATCAGTTCTATTGTCAATTCTGGTGCACTTTGCAGTTTTACAATGGCACAGATTTGTTTTACCATCTGTTGCTCTGCATACATACCACCTTTCACCTTGTTTGTATGATCACAGATGAAACCCTGGCAGAGGTCTTCTAATCTGGAACTTGGATCCGATTTTCAGGCCAGGATTTTAAAATGGCTGACCGGTATATGACACTATAGTTGCAACTGCTAATGTACCTGAGTATTAACCAGGTATTGTGCCGTTCTGGAGGACCTGGAAACTCAAATCTGGATTTGAAGACCTCAGGACTAGAGAATGGTTAAGACCATGTTTTCACCTGGTCATTCATTCCTCTTGAGTATAAGGATTATACCTAGGTAAGGCCAAGCCACATAATGCAAGTGTAACGACATCCGAGGTGCATTAAAATACGAATAAAAATCTGATCATTCAAACCACTTTCAAGGTGGTCTGAGACATATTCAACAACCAAAACCCCTCCCCATAGAAACAAAATTCCTCCCCTTGCAGTGCGTCACTGGGCATGTATTCTGTGTCTGCGAGTCAGAGAATCTTGAAGGATGTTGCAAGAGAAATCGTCTTTAGCACAGCAAAGGAAAAGGCTGAATGATTGAAAAAACTGGTTGCCTTGTAACGAGTGGGTCTGACTTTCAAATGACTACCAAATGTTTTCAAATGACTACAGAATGTAAATGTCTATCAATCAATCAATCAATCAATCAATATATTTATCAATCAATCTATCTATCTATAATATGGACAAACAAGGTTAGTGTTTCAAATAGAGTAGGCAGTGATGGGATAGAGTATTTAAAAACACTGGCAGCACTGCTGTGTCTGATCCACTCAACACACACCACCACCATGTCAGTGTGTCACTGACGTCCTGAGAATGATCCACCACCCAAATAATACCTTCTCTGTTGAGGTCCTGCAGAGATGGACTACAGATTGTAATTTTTAAACTACAAAGTGCAACTGTATGGTCAGTGTGTGACTTGTAATGTGAACAAACATAAAACTAAACACACACTGGAAAGGCTGGTGGGTATACGAGTTTCCTCGAGTTTTATTCACAGCCTTCTGTTATGAGTTTTGAGGCTACAGCACACACAGCAAAACAATTACGTTATTAAGAAGATACTATTATTATTATTATTTAATTATTCATTATTAAACAGCCACACTCAAAACGTCAGCGAGGAGGTGCTTATTGTTCAGGCGACGGCGAGACACACCTGAAAACATGCAGCGTCTGGAAATGATGGCTGGTGTGGAGTGTGAGAACCGTCGCAGTGCGCATGCGCCGCAGACAGCAGCAGTGATTCGGTAGCGAAGTGCAACAACACAGAGGAAAGAAACCACAACAAACCATCAGCATGTTCTGATCCGAGCACGGTACCGCTGTCCACGGAGAGTGAGTATTCAACACTATACCTTTAATGTGTTTTATTACTGTCTCTCTCCAACTGCTGCGAGCTTTGGGAAACAACCCAATGAGGAATCAGATCCCTCTTAAGGTTAACGTTATTAGAAAGCAGCCAGGGCTTTAATGAAAGTAGAATGACGAGGCTTCGTATTCGTATTCGCTATTGTCGGTCCTTAATGGAATTTCGCATTCCACCTTAAATGGTGCAGCTGTTACTTACCCAAAGGGAAGTTGGATTCTCATTCTTAATTGTCCTGTTTTTCCACCTTAAATTCTGGCGCACAGGCAGCAACATTCTCGGGCGCTAGTCTGTAGCCACTGCCTGATTTAAGGTGGAACTGGATAATCTGATAAGAAGCTGGCTTCAACCTGGTTTTTAAATTGAAAACAAATGGTCAGTCTGTGTCATGGTCAGTGCATGACTATTTCTTTTTACCACAACCAGCGTGGTGTGTTTCTGTGTTTCTGTAGGATAGTTAAAGTGTAACTTCACCAGTTTGTAGACTTTATGGGTTTATAACCTCATAGTTAGGTTCAGACTCTGCATTACATTGCCAACTTCTTGCCATGTTTTTATATTGTGCTTACAAAGGTAGCATCTAATATGTTTGATTATGTGACGGCTATCGGCTGATGTTTATTAAATGTTATTACAGTGTTATATAATGAATAACAAAAGATGAATGTGCTTCCATGCGTATTGTTTTGTTTCTAAGATGCATTCTCCCTCCATGCAAAGTATTTCTGTGCATCCCAATTAGGTAGTATTTCTGGATGACAGTGTTAATCAAGTGGAGTGTTTATCCCAGGGCCTTTAGGCAGGTTGACAGGCCCAAGCTGTGCTCAAATAAAGTCGCATTTCATCTGCTGTAGAAGGAGAAAGCAAGGGAAAAAAGAAAAGAGAAAGAAAGAAAAAAACATTCATCTTCATGACTGACCTTTGCTGAATATCAGAGCCGTTGTTTCAAAATGTCACTGGGGATCTGTGTGCCGAGCACAGTGTTTTGAATCTGGGCGTTTTGACAGCCGACAGCAGAATAGCTGCTGGCTGAAAAGGGTTTTATTTATTTTTATTTTTTTTAAGAATAGCTGGCTGCTCTATAAACTGGACCTGAGATTAGGGCTTGTTGCTTAGTAGATTAGTGATTATTGTTAGCTGACACATGATTGCTTTTGTGTTGCACTTGCATTTCTTTGTTTCCCAGGGTTATTTGAGGTTAAAGTGTGTGGTAATCCAGCACTAGTGCAAAATGTTATTTTATTGCTTTGTCAGGAATATGTTATTGCTTTCTTATTCTTTTTGTTTCCTTCATAATGATTCAATCAACTTCTAAAATATTTGAATGATGTCATATGAACAGCAGTGTTTTTAAAAAGAATATTCGGTTGCCTAGTTTTAGGATTATTATAAGCACAGTAGTGACTGTTAGCGATTACAGATACACTGTGTTTGCGAATCTCATGCACTACTGCAGTATATAGTTAGGCTATTATGCTATTGTCATGATTGCACTATATGAATTTTATTTAAATTATTTCAGTCACTGTGTGGTTCAGTCAGAAACCAATTGCTATGTTCCTAGAGTTTTTTAGTCTAGGACCTCAACCCAATGACATTATATACACTCTTTCAAACTTATGCTTTTGGCTTCATTTGTGCAGCCAATATCAGCAAATGGCTGACAACAGAAGACATGCACGGTAGAGTCCTAATGATTTTAGAATAGTAGCTTATGTAGTTTAGCAGCTAGACCTAAGCTTAGCAAGTGGAGAAAGTAAACTTCAATTAGTGGTTGTTTTAGATATAATCAACTTGAAATGTGTCAGTCCTTCAAAACTTACTGTGTACTGCTGTGGTTTTACATTGGGTCAACAATGTTATTTTGTGAAGGTATGTAATTCTTAATGTAGGTTAGTGGGAAATCTATTGCTATATTGCTATATTTATAAAACTAGGACAAGAAATTAATTGTCCACTGTTGACACAAGTGGACAACAGGAGATTATTCATTCATTCATTCATTATCTGTAACCCAACAGGAGATTACCTTTATAATATTAATAATGCTTTTCCCATGTAGTAATTTGTGCTATTTTTAATGAATCATGTTGTTCTAAAGGTGGATGTTAAGACAACTGACAGCAGAATACCTCCTGGTTGAAATATATTTAGAACAATTTTTGGCTTTGTTTAGTAGTTTAGCAGCTACAACTTGGGGATTATTAGATTAGACATTGTGCTTGCATTGGGTTTGTGAGGGTTATATCAAGCTAAACTATGCCATAATTCTCTAAAGCTGCAGAAGAATGAAAACAATATGCTTTTGCACTGTTGGGGCAGCGTTATTATTTGGCTGTACTTGTGCTTTTTAAAGGACAATGACTTGAACATTATTTCCAGTCTCTTTGCAGCTATAGAACAGCAGATGGTAAAAAGTTTTAGGAGAAGAAAAATTATGGCTCAGCGAATTGTATTTACCTTTCTGCAATGTGTCATAATTCTGCCAGAATATGAGCTCAGAGTGTTGTTATTACAGTGTGTGGACGATGTTATTACCTCGTTATTACTGTGCGAGGCTAATTCATTCATTATATGGGCTCAGTTAGTGTTTACTATTCTCGGACGACAAAAGCCATGACCTAATTAACAGCCTCTCAAACACGGGTCTTCAAGCGCACCGCTAGGACTCGCGGAAATTGTTTTTTATACCTTTACAGATCCGAAAAGCTACATTTTATGATATTTTGTAACTCGTTTTGAAACGGGTCGGCAAGGTAACAAAGGGCTGACGTCATGCACCGCATCCGGCCGCGTGACTTCCAAGCCCCGCAGCGCCGCCTCTGTGTACTGTGGGAGCGCCGCCTAATTGGTGGAGAGCACGACAAGGCCCCGCCCACTCAGAGCGCGGTCCAGTCGGTGAGCGCGGAGAGGGAAACATGGGCACTGATGCAGCTCGGGGGCGGGGCCTGGGGTTTGAAGTAGCAGGGCTGGAGTCGCCGCTGTTCGGACTGGAGGTGACTTTCTCCCGCGGAGCGTGTGGATTTTTCTCCCCGTTTTCCACGCACGAAATTCGGCTTGTGTTTTGGATTTTAACCATGCAGCGGAGCGCCTGGGACCTGTGCTAAATGTGCACGTAGCCGTTGTCCGTCGAGAGTCCTGCGTGTGGCGTGTGGACCGCAGGGTAAGGCGAGTCTGGGGTTTTATTTTGGAGCTTTCAGCAGCTCCGTATTGTCTGCTCCTCTGAGCCTCTTCTGTGGAGCTCCGCTCCGGGCATCTCTCCTTGGTCGAGCGCTTAATGCCGTACCGTTCTCCGCTTTAAAAATAACCTGGTCTTAGCCCTTATAGCTTTATCATGAAAATACACAGTAGCATGAAATATTTGGACACATTTGCTGAAATGTCATGTTTTGGAGATTTTTTTCAGTGTTTGAATAAGTTAACACGTTCCGCACGTTCTAGTGTATTCCGAGTTTAACACAATGGGGAGTATAACGAAACAGAAAATATGGACTAAACGAAAAGTTTAAACCATGTCAGACGAAAAACTCGGAAAAAGTACGCACACTGTTACAATTCTCATTGATAGCTCATTAAAACAACATAAAAAATGACAAATAATATGATTAAACTTCCAATTGGCTCATTGATTAAACAGATTAAAAACTATTCTCACAGTTAAATATTAGAAGTTATTTTACAGATTCCTTAATGCATTAGTAGTGGCTTATATTTACCTACACTTTTGTCTTCGTTTAGTACGTGCAGATCTATGAATATGCAATTAGTCCTCATTCCTTGTCTCCTCTTACCCCTCAGCCACTCACCTGCAGCTTGAAAGCCCTACAATTTGATGGGATTGGTTCCTTAGGTTTATGACCTAATAATCCCTGTATGTAATCTGTATGAATCTGCTATTATGAGAATTTTTTGGAATGCTGCCGTTTTAAAGCTGAAATTTTCCGCAACAGAAATCACTGCAAGAAAAATACCTCAGAAATGATAAAGTGATTATATAAAAGAGAGAAGAACTATGACCAACAGTCAGAGTTATAAGTGCTGATAACAATTCCCAGGTATTTCTGACTATAACTAAAAGAAATAATTCTATATTATGACTTTACATAGAGTTTTGGATTGTAACGGGTTAATCTGTTTAATAATAACTGACATTTCACAGCTCTTCTAATATGAGGCGTGTCTGTGATATTATCAATAACAGGTGTGATCCTCAAAATTGTGGAAGGGTGGGTTCATGACCACTCAACCTCCCAAATCAGCCGCAGTGACAGGAGACTCCTAAAGAACATTACTCCACTACAAATTATTGCTGACAGTGAATGCCATTCATCATTAAACAAAGCGAGTATTTCAAGCAGGCTGTCGTTGTCTTTGAGGCTGCCCCCCCCCCCTCCTTTTTATCTTTCTGTCTTTCTTCAGACTTCAGCATTGACATAATGTCCTCTCTTTGTGCCCTGAGCCCTGACACTTCTTTAAAAGTGGTTTTCTCAGGGTGTATTTGATTTCTACCACGTCTTCTGCTCACTGTGCAGTTTTTTTTAATTTTGCTTAGACTGTCCAAAAAATTAAACCCCAGAGCTTTGACATTTACTTCAGCATTTTTTAAAGTATCATTCTTAACGCGGTTACTCAGTCTCCTGTCGTGCCCTACATTTTCCGAAGAGTGGCTAATGAAGTTTCAGGCCGTAGGTCTCCTATTCTCAGTACAATTAGCGAGTCGTGTTGACGTCTGGGTGTAACGTTTGGCTTCCCAGTGAAAGGCCATTATGTGATTTGGCAGTAGGTGGACAGGAGGCTTTAACAGGCCCATGCTTACTGATTAAACATATACTTCATCTGTTTTTTTTTCCTGAGAAGCTCAGTCCTTCTGGTTGTTTACTAAAGCCCTGGTCTGACAATTTGTCTGACGCAGTAAGATATTTATGGATGTATTTTGGGTTTCTGTTTCTGTTCTGTTCTATTAAAGTTTGGTTTGAAAGTAGCCTCCAGACAAAACACAACCAAAAAATCGCCCTCTGTGGTTCCATGGATGTATGTCCTATGTATGTCCATTTTGACAGATGTTTTTTTTTTTTTATGTGTGCAATTTATCATTTTGTTGTTTTAGTCAGATTACAGCTTTCGTTTGAACTAGAAGGACATTTGTTGATTGTAATTAAGGGTAAAAAAACTCACCTGACCTGCTCAGTCTATTTTTTGATTTGTGGTCTTGACCTCTTGACCTGAAGGAGTCTCCTCTTACACAAGCAGAAGAGGTTGTTCTCTTAGACAACAGCTGTTTTTCTGAAGATTGTCCAGTAACATTTGACTAAAAATGTACCCGCAGTTTGTCCAAAAACCTGTAGCGTTTCTTGAATCTTGTTTGGAAGATATTCTTTACTTATAGAGGCGAGGCTTTTAGGTCTGTAGTTCAGGATCAAAACCTCTCCTGTGCCGTCTTAGTATTTTGGAAAACATCTGGGTTTGATTTGGTTGGAAGTATTGATCTTAATAGTCTCCTACTGTTTTGGAAAGCAGATTTTTAAAAATATAAATCTTGGCGTGCAGGTAGTCACCTTTTTGGCCAAGACAGACCTCACCTGCTTCTTTTTAGTCTTTAGAAGCAGCTTTAAAAATGGTAATATTTATGGGCGTCTTTTTGAGTCTTCGCTTGGAAACTCTGTTGGTTTTTTGGAAAGAGGAAAGTTTTGATTTGTAGCCTTCATGAAATTCTTGGTCTGAATGCACTTTTCTTATTGAACTAGATCACACCTGCTCCATTCTGCTTTTTTTTGATTAACAGCTATTGAAGTTACTGTGGTTGTGTAGATATATTACTGATATTGGTCTCTGACAGCACCTCTCTGAGATCAGGAAACCTGTCAGGTCTTAACCTCACCTGTTCAGTCTCACACCTATAGTTCATTTGCTCTGGTCTGATTTAGTTTATAAGATTGTTTTTACTTGGTGTGTTTCGCCTCTAAGTTTAGTTTGTATTCACACCGTGATAAATCAAAGCACGCAAAATGCATCACAACAAACCAAGTGACGCTTATTGGTCAGACCTGTATAGGGTGGCAGCAAGAAAGTTCATACAGGAAGAAGATCCTGTGTTGTGGAGTCATTGGGATTCAATGTCCTGTCCCAGTTAGCAGCTAAAGTTTAGCTAGTTCTTTGTTTACGTGTTCTGCCCATCCCATAATGTAAAGCACATCTGGCTACGGGAGCCGTTTAACACAAACTTGAGGAGTTCACCTGATATTTGGATCGGATCGAGGGCGGATCACGTTCTCACCACAAACAAAATGCTGCAGGGTTCATTTGGGTCCGAACCGAGACCACCTCCTCTCAAGGGTCAGAGTAAGGTAAGAGTGCGATTACTGCATTCACACCTGCACAAATGAATCGCACCAAAGGTGTTAACGAACCAGAGTCCTGTTTAACCGGAACTACACCCTTAGTGTTTTGGTAAGAAGCTGATTTAGTGCTATATTTTTATGGAAAACCTAGTCTTGAACAAATTCTTGTTGTACAAGTCTGGTAATTTGGGTTTGAGGTTGGGCGATTACGGCGGCAAGTCTATATCACAGTTAATTATCATTGACATTTTATCTCGATTACGATTAATGAACATTTATTTTTGTTTATTTGTTTTTTGCCCTCATAGTTCTCTGATAAGACTTGTGCTGTACATATTAAAGCTGGGATATTTTTTCTAATGTTACTGGGAGCTTGACAGTCTCTGTTTCAGTGCCATGTACTGTTCGTATTTGATGATGTGATTGTGGTTCATGGGTTGAAACAGACTGTAGGATTAATTTTGGTCAGCGTTACATTTGACTTCTTTATGTTCAGTGTCTTCACTAAAGTCAAAACATGCAAACAACAGGCCGCGTTATTCTTTGGTAAAAGCTGCTTGGTCGGGCTCTGCGTTTAGGTTCTCCTCCGTGTTGTTTCCATTCGATTTTGATTGCTTTTTGATTAATTGCCCAGCTCTAACCTGAGAAGCACAACCTCATCTGCTCCATCGTGTTCCACTTGTGTCTTTTGTCTCTTGGTCCCACATTTGGGGACCCCAAAGCTCACATGCTCAAATGTGCTTCTTTAGAATACAACAGAAAGTAGCCTCCTTTTGCACAAGTGCGCCTTTGTTTAAAAATTAACCCACTCCATGAAAATAAAGTAGTCCCTATTTATACAAGTAAGACCAGTGGAGGAAATTATTAGACGACCAGAAACAAGCTCACCTGCTGCAGGTTGCTCTTTTGGAAAGAGGCTTTATTGTAACTGTAGTCCACTGAAGTGTTTGTGCGCCTTCGGTGCCACAGTAGTGACAGCGTATCCGAGTCCTGGAAGTGCCTTCTCCACAGCAGCAGTCGAGTAACAATGAGATCATTATGGGCCCGGGTGCGGCCCAGAAGAAAGAGCCTCTATGTTCCGAACGCTTACAATGCGAGGCAACCTACTAATGCGTGCGCTAATTAGCAAGTGCCTCGGTGTCCGTGCGCCGAGAGCTCGTGGCTGACTTTGCCTTTTAAGTGCTTTATTGTGTTTAATTGACCTGCCTGCGAAAAAGCATAACCAGCCGAAGGGGCAAATAAAGAGAGCGGTGGCTTATTTCGGTGTGTTTGTTGTTAAATTTTTTATTTTTTTTTTTGGTAAGGCACTCAAAGCTGGCAAAGCACTTCAGTAAATATTAATTAGAGTCTTTGTGCATTTGTGTACTTGCCCGTTGTGTGCGTGGGCAAGGCAGGATCGGAGCAAAAGGCAGCCGTTAATGTGCATGCATGGCACAAATCCCAAACCTGTTAATCTGTTCTTTATGAATGCCATAAATGTATCTCGTTCCCCATTGCAGAGGGGGGTTTTTCTGTACGCCTTGCTGCGTTTTACAGCCCCGGCTCTTAGGTTTTAAAGTACGCCGAGGGTAAAGCGGCCCAGAACAAAACCGGATCGAGAGGGAGCGAGCGTGTCAATACTCTTCTGTCTGGGTGATTGTCATTGAGCAGATGTTTCCAATCAAGCCTTAAAATAAGTTCTGGCTTACTCAGGCCGAGCGAGGGTGTGTATATGAGAGAGAGAGAGAGAGAGAGAGAGAGAGAGAGAATGAAAGCTCGGCGAAAGTGTCAGAGGGCCACGATACTGTGCCGTCGTGTAATTTTATATTCTGGCAGTTGGATCATGACCTCTGACAGTGCAGCTCAGAGACAGGTTGTAAATACAGATAGTAATTGCTTAGAGGGAGAGGGTGAGCGTGATAGAGAGAGAGAGAGAGAGAGAGAGAGAGAGAGAGAGAGAGAGAGTGGGAGAGAGCAAGGGCAAATTACTTTCAGGCCCATCGCACAAGATAAGTGAATTTGAGACTTTTTAGAGCCAGCAGAGAGATGAGTGGAGCGAGGTCAGAATGGACAGATTACTGGCACGGCTCGGAGGACGAGGGGCAGTTCATGGGTTGATGGCCCCCCGCTTCAGACTCCAGCCTCATTCATCACCAAATTACACCCTGCCAATACAAACAAGCAGCCGCATTCGCATGGAAAAACACGAATGCAATACAAACAGGATACACAAACAGACGCTCGTGCTCAGGCTAAGAAGTATTGACATGCAGAGAACACACACACACACACACACATGTTTTCCAAGTAATGAACAACAACCCGACTAGCATATTATCTTCCCTGAGTTCTAAATGTAGCTATAGCTCGGTGTATATGTTGTTCTGGATCGAGTGACTCTTGTGAGTGATGGTTTAATACACTGTTTACCGCAGGGTACATTTTAAAAACCAAGATGTTCCTATAATGACTGCAGAAGATGGCCAAGGCGGTGTTTGTTTTTGGTGTTCAGACCTGTTACGTTCTTTATTAGTAATGAAGGAATCTACTGGTCATTTTGACCATTTAAAGGCATTGTAGCTGATTGCGGGGAACTACTTTTCTCACAGGAAAAACAAACTTCCCTGTTGTTTGTGATGTTTTTATAAATATTACTAACGTACAGACCAACGTCCTCAAGCCTTTTCATGCTTTTCAACGTCCTGAGGATTCTCCATCATCCACATGCCAAGCTCTGTACGAATGACTTTGATTTCTGAAGATGTGTTGGATGAGCACTGGCTAATCTGAGCTGGTTAAAATTGAGTTGTATCGAGTGACTGGACGATCAGTGGTTTAACAGCATTCACACTCTGTTTACTGTAGCAAATCACAGATGTTTCATTCATGATCCTGTTCCGTCTGAGCGCAGGAGTAAGCTCAGGCTGTTTTTGTTGGTAATTTGAAAGTCTGGCGGATCATTTGATGAAATTTAATGTGAAGAGGTGTCTATAGCTTATGACCCAGGCGAGCAAACAACAAACAAACACAATTTTCCCCTGTCAGACCTCCTTTCGAGTGTTTCTTTCCTCTGAGGGTTATGTAACTTGTTTTATTTTGCTTGACAGGAAACCTTATCGAGGTTGCCCCTCGTAACTTGGATTTCTAGTGTGTGTATGTGTGTACGTGTGTGTCTGCATTCGCACAGCTGTTTTCCAGAGTGAGTCAACTGGAGAAGAATGCTTGTATGCCTCTCTTTCTCCTTTCTCTGCCTACCTTAGGGAGTCCTCCGGTCAAACGTTTAGTCGTTAGCTCAGACCACACAGATGTACCGCAGTTAAACATCTTCGGTTACATGCAGGCAGTAAACTTTAACTGCAGTCTCATGCTTCATCCAGATACAGCGTGCACTTATCATTTAATACACACACTTACAGCACTCTGTGTGTGTGTGTGTGTGAGGGTGATACTGAGACCCTTCATTAACTGAACATCCTAAGCACTGCCACTACGTACAACTTATTAATTATTCAGGAGATATTTAATAGAGGATAACATGCATTCACTGACAAAACAAAAGCACCAAGGAGGGGTTGTGGGAATTTAATGTGTAAGTGATTACAATATTAAAGGATTCAGTTATTGGGGGGGAAAGTGTACAATTGAAAGCAGGTTCTAGTCCCCTGCTGGGCCGTCTCTAGAAGCCTGAATACAAGACGAGATACAGCTGGGCATGGAGGCATACACGTCACCTATCGGCACATTTGCCAACAGTTATTGAAGCTGGGCCTATAGATCCTGCACGCTTGTAGGTTGCCGAAGCTCTATTGGCAATTTTCCTGGAGATTGTCCTGGGAAACCTTTGCTGGAGTGTTTCCATCTGATAAACAGATAGTAATTTTCAACTTTAAAAGACAAGAGAAAGTCCAACTCTTACGTCAGCTGTGGAAAATATTCATAGTTGTTTCTGTCCATCCTTCTACATCTCGGCAGTCTGGATTAGGAGGATCTGGAGGATCTGGAGGATGTGGAGCTGACAAGAAGCTGACACTGAGAAAAAGGAAAGAGTTGAAGTAGTTGATTTTGTTCTTAGAAGAATACACTTAGAAGAATACATCTTTCCGGACATAGAAGAGATGTATGTGTGAACGCAAATGTCCATAACGGCCGCATTGGACATTTCATGAGAAGTGGAAAATGCAACCAACTTCTGACACTGAACTTTGCTTTTGTGTGCCATTTGTTTTACCTTTGTTTTATAGACTAGAATATAATAAGTGAGGGGTGTTCTCTGACGTTTGTGCAGAAATATACAGACATACACCTATGAAGTTAGGCCTGTGTCAAAAGTTTTACAAAAAATAATAAAATCCGCAAATAAAATTCTTAGAATGAAGAGGAGAAAGTATATTTTTTGAATTCTCTATGTTTATAAAAGATACTTTTATTATTCTTTGTAGTTTTTGATACTCATTTTTGTTTGCATTTTGACAGTCTTTACTTTCATTTACTTATATTTAGTTTTGTTTTGTCTTTGTGGATTTTGCTGATAAGGACTTTGTTTTCCGCAAAAATGAGAAGTGTTACAGAACACAGAATAAAAAAAAACACATTTAAACAAAATCCACAAAAACAGCCACAGAAGAAAACTGTAAACAAATAACTGTAAAGAATTTTTTTTCTGATTTGCATTTTCAACATATACTTTCTGCAAAGTATTTTGTTTGTAGATTTTATTTTGTGTAAAACTTTTTGACCAAAAGAAAAACAGAGAACTCTGTGAATCCTCCAGATGCAGGGTTCAAACCCGCCGGCTTCACGGGGATGTAGACACTATGAGGAACCCAGACTCCAGTGGTCCACGGAGGCCAGGCGGCCGTATGGTTTGACCGTGGCATTTTGGGCAGGCTTACGGGCCTGGACCAGGCCTACGCAGCTGCTGGAGCGGCATGTTTGGTCTCGGGTTCAGGGGGATGAGTTCATGTTTGTTCTTCCACTGGCTGTGTCTGGCTGGATTCACTCTTTGATGTGGGAGACACACGTGCTGGATATATGTGGGGGTGGTGGGCACATGTGAGAATGAGCGTTTTTTTTGTTTTGTTTTTTACAGGCCATTTGAGCACATGTGTTTCTATTTACGTTGATGTAGAGACTTTTATTGTAGAGTCATGACTTGGCGAGACATTCCATTGATGGTTCGCTTGATAAAAGCAAAGTTATCTAGTTGTTTTCTCAGTGGGCATGGATTTGCTTGGCACTGCTGATGTTAGCAGTACCAATAATAACACTACCATCAAAGGACACTTTCAGTAAACCACACTGGAACTATGGGGGAACTGAGGAAAACTCAACGAGCAGCAAACTAACAACATATTCATCATTTATTTGCTAGATTGTTTGAATAATAATAATTAAAAAATGACAAGGATAGACGCTAGGTCAGGGAAAAGGTTTTTAAGACTATTATTTTCATGTGACATGGTTTAAAGCCAGCCATGGGGTGGTCAGGTTGGAGAAGCTAGAGAAGCTCATGTGATCAGTTCAGCTGCTGAAACATCGTAAAGCTGTTTATCAAACTCCACTTTTCTGTGACCAGCTCCTCTACTGGAGTAAAACTGATCTGGGATCAGCACAGAAGGACACAAACAAGCACGGGACAAGGATTTATGCAGCTGCTTTCTTGATTCATGGTGGCATCGCACGTAAAACCATGCTCAACAGATTGACGATTGCTAGCTGTGCTTCACGCCAATCTCACAATCGTCATCAACCTAGCAACAAAGCATCTGAATTCATAGCTTCATTTATACAGCACAATTAAAACCAAAGTGCTTAAAGGAACAGTTTGCTGAAGAAAGCACTGTATTGAAATCTACTGAGGGGTAGGGAGTGGGGTTTCCTTCCCTCCTCCATATACATAGTACAGTTTCTGCAGTGTTGAGCATTGAGTTGCAAAAGCAGAGGATCTGTTCTCCCTATTACATGTCAATGAAAAATCAAAGTGATTTTGAAGCTGTGATTTTAAGGGGAAAATACTACCCAATATGCCTTTTCAGCCCGAGGTTAAGGGCTGTCCCATGGTAGTATCCCTCCGCCCATTCCCTATTGGACAGGTTTGATTTTAGTCTAAAGTTATCAGGCTAGACTGAGAAATTCTGCTTGGTGGAACTATATCAGAACTATTTGTTACTGAAATGTTACATTTTCAATTTTTTATGCGGCCTCTGAGCTTCCCTGAGCAGAAAAATTGTTTCATAAACACATGGGGCAGCACGGTGGCGCAAGTAGTGTTGCAGTCACACAGCTCCAGGGACCTGGAAGTTGTGGTTCAAGTCCCGCTCCGGGTGACTGTCTGTGAGGAGTATGGTGTATTTTCTCTGTGTCAGTGTGGGTTTCCTCTGGTTTCCTCCCACGGTCCAAAAACACGTTGGTAGGTGGATTGGTGACTCAAGTGTCCATAAGAGTGTGTGTGAGTGTGTGTCGCCCTGTGAAGGACTGGCACCCCCTCCAGGGTGTGTTCCTGCCTTGCGCCCAGTGATTCTGGGTAGGCTCTGGACCCACTGTGATACTGAACTGGATAAGTGGTTTGTGATGAAGTTAACACCTGCCTCATCACTAAGTCTGTAATACACAGTAGACAGTATCCCTGATCTAGCATTTTAAAAGTGAAGATATTACAAAATGACTTACCTGTTACTGCTTGTCTCTCAGGTAGGGTGCTCAAAGGAAATCTGGTTCATCCAACTTCCCTTTTTATAGATGCTGAAGGACCCTTGGTTAACTAAGAGAGGAGGGGCAGGCTGGTCTTATATATTACCTGTGGAGGAGTAAGGAAAGAGTTAAAATGAATAGAAAATATATAGTTACCAGTGAGATGAATTTTGAAATAGATGTCATGTCCATGTGTATGTTTTTTTATTGATTAGTTCTTATGTATTTAGGTAATAGTAAATACCGGTTTCAAGGATGTCCCACCTAGGGGTGAGAATGGTCTGAGTCAGACTAATTAGGGGGTGGGGCTAAGACTTATAAAGAGAGATGAGTAGAGTCATTAAGAGGGGAGGCCAAAGTGGAAAGACCTGTTCTAGAGGTCTATGGGCTATAGGTTTTGAACTAGTTTAATTGTTGCAAGACTTAATTTACTGACTGCTGTAAAGTCAGTGTATATTGCTATATGCATCCTTTTTTGATTCTTGAAGTTTGAATTTTCGAGTTTGAGGTGATCCATTAATGGTGGACCCAGTTTCCTGTACTCCCACTCAGTCAGGTAGCAACGACTATTTTACTGCTTATAAAAAATGCATGCATTTTTATCACTTAATTATCACACTGATTGACATGCTTTGGTCACATGGGTCTATGGATTTTAACCAGCCAGAAAGTCAAACATGGATTATGAAGAGAAGTATTATATAGTCATTTACAATAGTAAACACAAGCTATTACTCTTATATTTATCACATTAGACCAATCAGAAAGCATATTTGGTGAATTGTTTTGAGGTTATTACACCCTGATGTTAATAACTGAATTATAAACCCAGGTAATAAGGGGTAAACCAACATCTATCGTCCATCTGCATATCGTACAGTGTGAAATAGTTTTAGTGGAGTTGTTGAACATGTTCAGTGGACTCTTGTTCTCATAATTAAATTAAATATAAGCCGCCTTAGACTTGGATATAAACATTGAGATGAATTACTGTCATCAGCCACAAAATTTCTTTGGATCACATCCTTGGAATGTTCTCGTCTTCTAAGTCGGACTTATATTTCTTCTGTCCGTGATGGAGGGATTATAGTGATTTGTGTTTTTCGAGAAGGCATGCGTGTGTTTGTGTGCTTGTATGTGCTTAATGGAGTGTGTTTTCATGTTCATACACTGCTCAACATGTTTATCCCTGCATTGCCTGTGTTCCTGTCTGTCTATCTATCTGTCTGTCTGTCCCTGTTTACCCGTCTGTGCGTCTCTCTATCTGTCTGTCTCCTGGTGTGAGACCAGTTGAGGGAGATTTGGAAGCATTACACGGTAGTCAGATGTCATTATTATGCGAGATGGCACCAACAAGATAATGCAGCATTGGTACTGAGCCGATAACATCAGAAAATGCTAAAAAAATTGTGAATGTTGCCTGACTCTGCAGAGCCAATCATAATCTGGCTAGGAGTCACGTGATCAGATGTAGTCTCTCAATAGATGGAGTCTTCTCTCCAGCAGAGGAGGATGGGCGCCTCTAAAGGTGTCTTCCTCTTGCTCAGAGGGAGTTTTTCTTTGCCACTGTTGCCATTGGTTTGCTCAAAAAGGGTTGGAGATAGATGTCTGTAAAGCTGCGTTACGATTTGTGAAAAATGCTCTATAAATAAAATTGTGCATTTTCTGCAATGCTGAGCCCAGAGTTGCACCATCAGAGGCTCTATTCTCCCTATTACAGGTCAGCAAAATATCACAATGATTTTGAGTTAAAAATACGACCTATCATTCCAAACATTCATTAATTTTTCATTCATTGCCTGTGACGGCTTATGGGTCACAGTGTGTCCAGAGCCTACCTGGAATCACTGGGTGCAAGGCATGAACACACTCCTGGAGGGGGCGGCAGTCCTTCACAGGGTGTCACACACTCACTCACACACTCACACCTATGGACACTTTTGAGTTGCCAATCCACCTACCAACATGTGTTTGTTTTTGGAGCATGGGAGGAAACGGCAGGACCCGGAGGAAACCCACGCAGACACAGGGAGAACACACCAAACTCCTCACAGACAGTCACCCAGAGGAAACCCACGCAGGCACAGGGAGAACACACCAAACTCCTCACAGACAGTCACCCGGAGGAAACCCGCGCAGACACAGGGAGAACACACCAAACTCCTCACAGACAGTCACCTGGAGGAAACCAGCACAGACACAGGGAGAACACACCAAACACCTCACAGACAGTCACCTGGAGGAAACCCACTTAGACACAGGGAGAACACACCAAACTCCTCACAGACAGTCACCCGGAGGAAACCCACGCAGACACAGGGAGAACACACCACATTCCTCACAGACAGTCACCCGGAGGAAACCCACGCAGACACAGGGAGAACACACCAATCTCCTCACAGACAGTCACCCAGACGAAATCCACGCAGACACAGGGAGAACACACCAAACTCCTCACAGACAGTCACCCGGACGAAACCCGCGCAGACACAGGGAGAACACACCAAACTCCTCACAGACAGTCACCTGGAGAAAACCCACTTAGACACAGGGAGAACACACCAAACTCCTCACAGACAGTCACCCGGAGGAAACCCACGCAGACACAGGGAGAACACACCAAACTCCTCACAGACAGTCACCCGGACGAAACCCGCGCAGACACAGGGAGAACACACCAAACTCCTCACAGACAGTCACCTGGAGGAAACCCACTCAGACACAGGGAGAACACACCACACTCCTCACAGACAGTCACCTGGAGGAAACCCACTCAGACACAGGGAGAACATACCACACTCCTCATAGACAGTCACCAGGAGCGGGGCTCGAACCCACAACTTCCAGGTCCCTGGAGCTGTGTGACTGTGACATCTACCTGCTGCCGACCGAGAACTTTAAACAAAATAAATGAATGTACATAATCAGACTTGGTGCCCACTTGTATCCAGGGCAGTTTAATAAAGTAGTCTGTCTAAATTTACACTTTAATTGGGAATTGAATCCTGTTCTGTGTATTGTAAATATTTTATATGCCGTCTAGCTCTGCGTTTCTAGTTTAGCAGCAATAAAAAACAATTTGATGTCTTTTTTAGAGAGGTTTATGTTTGGAAATATTACTCTACATCCCCTCATCCAACTCCCAACCAGTAACGGTCGATACTTCTCAAAGGAAATCAGAAATCTAAACAGCTTCACAAACCCAGGATGGGTCCACCCTTAGCTGTTATCTCTACATGGCTCCAGGCAAGATGTCCCAAACTGTGTGTCTGACCCACTGTTGTCCAGGCCCATTCTAGCTTCCAGTCCACTCCATTCCAGTTTGTTTCATCGATGTCTAATGAGGGGTTATTGGCGAGGCTGTTCCATAATCTGCAAAGATGCCATTAGCATGGCAGCTCTTTGGTCGTTTGCCTTTCCGACTCCCATGCCAGAATTGCTTGGCAGTGAATGTGTGTGAGACACACACGTGAGTGCACACACACACACACACACACACACACACACACACAAAATACACATGCACAGGCTTGGGGTTAGTTTGAGTGCAAGTCTGGGATCTAGAGCTAGAGACCCATCTGGAGGCCAGTGGCTCCCGGGGTGTGTGTGCACTGCAGTTGTGTTGACCTGCAGGTCGAGCCAAGAGGTGGAAGCAGAAGGGTGAGCAGGAGCTAATGCTAATACTTTTAGACCATTTCTGAATTAAAGCAACACTAGGCAATATTTTTACATTAAAATTACAGGTTTGAATTCGCTGCGGCTCTTCACTGACCTGTAATAACAGGGAGCCTTAAAGTATGTTTTCATAACACATCAATTTTTTATGGTAAGAGCATTTTGTTAGAACTAAGTTTTTCATTAGCCTGGGAGGGTAACCCAAATGTAAATTTACATATTTCCAGTGAAAGCTTTCATTGTTGATTTAAACAGTAATTTGCATACGGTGTGCATGTATATTAAGTTCTGATTATAAAAAATTAAATGTTGTATAGTAATGATCATCTGGTGATCCTTAAAAAAACTGACAAAATTTTATATCGCACTAATAATTGATTAACCCTTTGGGGTCTGTGGACATTTTCTCAGTTTTCTGAAATTTGTCTTTAAAGTACTTGTATTATAATATACCGCCCACATGTTTTATATCAAAATGTTCAGAACAATCTCAGCTCTCTCGTTAAGAGAGGCCCATGTGACTTAGAGCATTTTCTGAACAGATAATCTGTCTCTAAACCTGAAAAACTTAAATCCTATTTTAGAAAATCTATAGAAATTTATAGAATATAAATTTATATAGAAATTTCTATATTTCATAAAGAAAACATTCCTTTACTCGTGTGGATGAATTGTTTTGGTGACACGGCGAGTTAGACACGGTGAGAGGCAGAGGAGGCGTGTCTCAAGCTTCTACATAGGCTCGTAACTTGGGATGTACAGTCTCGCGATAAGATGCGATCGAAAGAGCAGTTTGTGCACACTCACAGAGTGTTTGAACTGTATTTCTGTGCTGTGCTATCGCTAAGATATTAATAGAAACATCGTGAATGGCCGTATTCGACCCCAGAGGGTTAATATCATGATTGATTGAACATTTTACCTCTAATATGAATAATGAATGATTATTTTCTTTTGTTTTTCACTGATGAGGGTTGTACTGTAGATATGTAAATATACTGTAAATATCTCTGTCATCTTTGAGTCACGCACAGCTCAAATTTGGCGATGGGATTGTGCTTCATGTGTTGAAACAGACCGGTGGGATTAACTTCTGGTCGCTGAACCTGTTCTGTAAGGGGACAACAGAACGTAAACATTAACAAGAAAAATAGATATAATCAGTGTGGTCCAGATTATCTCGATCAGGAGTTTTGAATGTCTGAATGTTTGATCTATTTTCGATGAATTGTCCAGCCCTCTGATCAGTATAGAAGCATTTATCCTGATAATGTTTTAGGCCAAATAGCCCAGCTCTAACTCTAAATAGCTCTAAATAGGCTTAGAGATAAAGCTCACTTGTGCGTTTTGATCAATACGAATCAAATCCCAGGCAAAAGCACAGAACATGGCGATCAAAAGAAATGTAGCACTTCAAATGTGGCCTTGTTCTTTGGGTAACATTAGTGTCTTTTGAGTTGGAGGTCAGGTTGAAGTGAACTACATTTCAGTTATTTATTCAGGAGTGGGTGAATTAGGTCAGTCCTGACTGAGCATGACAAAAACCTGGGAGCGTTCACACCCTTCAGGCCCATGATTTCAGCCTGGCCTCACTGCCATAGTCTTTCAGTGAGCCTTTTTTTTTTTCTTTTTTTGTCCAGACTAATCTGCATCCATCACTAAACAGTGAGGGTTTTACTGGACAAACCAATCAGTATCGGCTGCAGAAAGGGTCAGTCAAGTCTCCATCGATACAGACCGCAAGACGCGCTGATGGAAGATGCAGAAATGAACAGTAGCGAGCATCTTATTTACTAGCTTTCACAGTCATAATGGGCAGTGTCCATAAAGGCTTTGAAGCCGCTGCATGGCAAGCCCGCAACCGCAAAACAGAACAAAGCAGAAACACATTGCTGCCGTGAAGTCCATCTGGATGTGTGAACAAACTACAAAGCGGATCGGACATGTCTGCGGTCACATATCAAAGTCTCGCTGTGCTAGGGCTTCAGATATTTGTCCAATTGTTGGCTGTTGTTTGGTTTGGTTGAGTTCGGGTGTCAATTATTTGTCTGACTTGGGTTTATATTTTATATTATATTTTACATATTTGTTCCCAACACCTTGTGTGAATGTCTCACCGGCCAAATGCCGTGGTTTTACACTGTTCTAATTATAGTACCTCATATCAAAGCTTATATATCATGTCTCCACTTTCATGTAGCTTGGATAGCAGCAGCCCCTCCTGCTTCTTTTGCTTTTTTATTCATTCTTTTTTTTTTCCTCAAAATTTTATTTGGTATCATATTTAAATCCCACCACCCTTTTTTGATCCAAACTGAAAGCTTTAAATCCAAGGTTTCTGGTGAGCTGCTAAACAAACTCCCCTGCTAGTTGTGTTCATTCAGAACTTTTTATTCACACTTGGTATAACCAAAGAACCTTATTTCTAACTCGAGCTGTTTAGGTCTGTAGCGCTTTCGGCCATTTTTCATGCAGATGGCTGTCTTCCAAATTTAGAGACAGTTCTCCCTTTAGTAATGTAACTGTAACAGCAAAAATAGGTCAGTGTTACCCACCTGCGGAGCAGGAATAGAGCAATATCCTCATCTCTTTTCTTGTTTTTCAACATTCAGCGGTCTCTCCACCGTCCAGACACCCCCAGATGCCGTTTCAACAGAATTCTGAGCCAATTAGGACACACAGTTTGTTTTCTATTTACTGACCCCAGACTGGAGAACGAAACTAAAGCTGTTGCAAAGGTAGCAGGGAAATCCCAAATTCAGAATGCTTTAAGATTACTTGGAATTAAATATTTTTAACTTGACCTCTGTTGAAAGTTATGAAGGTTTTTCATTCTCCTGTAAGACACAGAGACGGTATGTGTATTTTGTCCTGTTTTTGGGGGTGTCCAAGTCTTAATTAGGCAGGTCATTAACCCCTCCCTTTGAACCATGGGTTCATTCAGTTACTTCTCTTTGGCCTTACCGTTCTGTAGTTTGTAAACAAAGTTAAGGTTGTTATGGGTTGAATTTTTCCACTTAAAACTTAATACAACGTTACTGATCAAAATGTGGAAATGGCCACACTTGTGACTTAAAAATGACACTCTTTCAAATTGCTGTATTGATTTTTAAAGGCCATTAATCTTTAAGCCCTAGTCAGTGACCTTCCTCTTCATGCTGGTTGCGCTGTAGCAGAGGTCAAATCTAACGGACTCTGATGCCTGGCATTGCTTCACTTTTACGAGACCGAATGTCTTTGTTTCTCTGAGGTGACATTTTACAAATTAAAAGCTGTAAGTCTTAAATGACAAGTTTGAACTTGTATATAATTTCTTTAGTGTCGTAGACAGAGTTGTTATCCAGAGCCACGTCCATGAATATAGATGACTTAATTTTTACAACTTGTTCTATATTGTCATTTCACAATTACAGGAGTGTGAAAAGAGTCTGAAAGTATAAAATTAATCTGAGGACGACTCCTGTAGACACTCTTCATATCACTGGGATGGGCTGCATCTGCCATTAGCATGTAATAGAGGTGTGTCTGAGTCTATAGGACTGTGTGAACCAACCAGCGAGTATAGACGTGTATGTTTGGGTGGGTGGGGGTCTACCTTTTCAGTGCGTATCTTGTACATCTCGTGTACCTTGTTCCATTGTGTGCCTGCCACTGTAAGCGAGAGCATTTAATGCATTGAGATTAACTGGAGCACTTAAGACTCGCTCTGAGAGGACAGGCCTCCTGCCAGATCAGGAACAGGATTCTAAACACAAAAGAGTGAAGTCAGGTTACGAGAGAGAGAGAGAGAGAGAGAGAGAGAGAGAGAGAGAGAGAGAGAGAGAGAGAGAGAGAGAGAGAGAGAGAGAGAGAGAGAGAGAGAGAGAGAGAGAGAGAGAGAGAGAGAGAGAGAGAGAGAGAGAGAGAGAGAGAGAGAGAGAGAGAGAGAGAGAGAGAGAGAGAGAGAGAGAGAGAGAGAGAGAGGAGAGAGAGAGAGAGAGAGAGAATGAATTAGGAGAGAAAAAAGGTTATAAGAAAAAGAATAGAAAGAGAGAAATTATGATGCAGGATCATCTCAGCTCCACCACTCAAATGCTGTTTGATGAATGATCTCTGCCTTAGGGCCCACAAACACCACAGAGCCTCACCGTTGGCTGCCTCTTTAGCTGTGATTGATCCCATTGGCTGATGAAGTTCTGGAGTCCTGCTGCAGGCCAGTATCTGTCAACAGTGAGGGCCATCACGCTGAGTCACTGTATAAAATTTATCAGGAAAAGTTACTGTAAAGAGAGTAATTCCAGCAAACACAGTGGTTCATTTGGCAAAATCTCTCTCTCTGCCACCGATCCAAGGAGTATTTAAACCTCTTCAAAAGACCAACGTGTAACTTTACAAGCTGCAGATGTGAGTCAGAAAAAAACAAAAGCAATCTCTACTTGGACATTTTACGAATGGCTTTTTTGTGCTGGATGTTTGCATTTCATCATGCAGAAAACTCTCTTTGGCCAATCAGCTCTCTGCAAGGGTTACATGTCACCGTTTTTGTCCCTACTTTGCTTGCTTGGAACCATGAGCCAGCAAGGATTGCAAATTTACCCGGTTCCAGGTACCAGGCACCAAATTTGCCTAATGGAAGAACAAGAAAAGCCAAACAGAGCCGAGTGGAGTAGAGTAGGGACCACGCAGTGGAAAAGTGCCATAAATGCACTCAGCCACCCTGACATTAATGAGGTCAGGCGCTGATACTGGACGATTAGTCCTGAATCCCAATCACCACTCCAACTCCTCCTGGATAAAGTGCTGGATAGCTTTCCTCCAGAGGACACAGTTCCACTGCTGTACAGTCCAGTGCTTGGAGGGTTTATAGCCTACTATCTATCTGATGCTTGGCATTGGACATGGTGACATTGAACTCGTGTTTCAGGCTTCTCTCGCACTGTTGTAGCATAGGTTTGAGATGGTGTGAGGTTTTTGGAGAGAACACAGAACCCAAACATAAACCCTTATTGCATTTTAATTGATAGTGTTTTTTGGGTTATTTATTTCTTTGTTTATGGTATAATTAGTGCTGGGCGATATGAGCGCAAATCAATTTCACGATTAATTGAACATTTTACCTCGATTACCATTAATGAAGGTTTATTTTGTTGTTGTTTTTCTTTGGTACGAGCTGCTCGAGTCGCTCACTCACCCTCCGTGTTTAGGTTCTCCTCCATATGGCAGATTGGACGGGGCAGAGTCACGTGACTACAGCACGATAGCGTGATATTAAAGGGACGGTACATGAACACACAGTGGAGACATAACTGATATAAACAAACAATTAAAAATAAAATTGATATATTCGACATTGACAAGATTATGTCGATTTCGATTAATTGCCCAGCCCTCGATATAATCATATGCTTATTTTGGTTACCTGGTAACCCTGGTTTGGACAAATGCATTACTGTCCGAATTCTTGGACTGTACAGTATTTCTCAGGCCCAAGTTAGGTGTGTGTGTGTGTACGTGCACTGTATCTTATCTCTGGTCTGTAGTTGCAGTGTGAGGTGAGGGCATGAGTCAAAAGTGCACTGACCTGCACATCCTGAAAAAAATTCTTTTCAATGCGCTGTAACAAAAGCGCATGCCATTATCTGTGTGTGTGTGTGTGTGTGTGTGTGTGTGTGTGTGTGTGTGTGCACGCATATGGATCTCGATGTGTGTGTTATTTCAGCACGAAGGACTCAGGGCTTTAGAATAGGGGTCTTTTATGCGGGACACTGAATCTGCGCTCTTGTTAGGCTGCATTGTCTGAGCGGCTGAAGGCTGAATGCTATCTCGGCGCAGAGAGAAAACTGCCAGATGACATTCTTCCTGCCGTACCCACACACACACACACGGGCAGGAGGAAAACAAGGAGAGCAAAAAAACAGAGATAGAGAGAGACAGAGAAGGTGGCCTGAAGTTGTGTTGATGCAGTGAGACAAAGGCAGCAAAAGAGGAGCGGTTTTGTCGTCGTGAATTTGATGGAGAGACCTGATTGAGTTTCTCAGCGGCTGATAGCCTAGGCCAAGGATATGTGCTGACCTTCACTGGACCCGAGTGGAAGCAGGCACAAGGCCTGAATGGTTGTTTGTCTTCAGCGCCCAATGTGTGCTTGACTCTGAGTGCGGAGGCTGCAGTCACCAGTTCAGAGCGTTGGAGTTGACAATAACCAAATATATTATATCACTACATATATTAAAGGAACGGTAGGTAAGGTTTTATTTATTTATTAAAAAAAAATTCTTTGCTCCTGGGCCCCCAACTCGTCCCCTAAACATGCACAGTGTGATTCCCTTTTACAGCACTGTCCTGAAGTCAAGGAGGATGGAAGGAGTGAGGGGTGATTTCCTACCCCTCTACAAGATTTGCATGCTGCAGTTTCTGCAGTGCTGAGCCTGGAGAAGCAACAACAGAGGCTCTATTCTCCCTATTACAGGCCAGTAATCGGGAGAACAATGAATTTTAAGTTGCAATTTTAAGGTGGAAATACTACACAGTGTGGCTTTAAAGTTTGTAGACATTTGATTTTCAAGCTCCCTTAATATGCCATTTGTTCTGACTTTGTTTCTCCTTCGGGATTGCTTTTGTAATGATGTTAGAATATTGCTGTGAGGGTTTGATTGCATTATTCAGTCATGCGAGCATTCACTACATGGGGTCAGGTGTTGGGGGATTAGCTCTAGATCACATATGCCACTACAACGCGTGCCAGTGATATTGGATGGAGCTCAAGATAACAGTGTGCTCCAGCTCCAAACCTGAGGCAGGTGTTCTTAATACCCCTCTAAATGATGCTTGCTATCTGAGCATAGTGAGCGCTTTTTGCCTTTTTTTGGTGTACTAGCTGTCTTTACAACTAAATGCTTGTTTATATTTATTTAGGGGACATGTTTAAACTTTTTCCTTAAGGAAATTTAGTTCTGGTGTTTTAATGAAATCTATGTCTATGCAAGACTTGCAAAAGACAATCATCAAATACAACAAAAGAGACCTGAGCCCTGTTCAGAAAGGCTGGTTTCAGTGCCATTTCCTGTAAATGATAACGAGCCACTTGCTGTTCACCCTGACCCTGAGTGCACAGGAGCGAGCAGCAGAAGCTCTGTTTGTTAGTTTTTTTTTAATTAGTTTTTGCTCAGATGTTTTTCTCCATTTTCTTTTTTTTTTTTTTTTTTACTCGGTGTTCTAATTTCTGCTCTTTTTATGTTTGTTGCGCTCTCACATAAGCAGGGCCAGAGTTATGATTGGAGAGACTTAGATGAGGAGGTGGGACGATTTTTAATTCAAAATGGCTCTTTTTTATCCCATGATTTCAGACTCAGGCAGTCCATAAACAACCATGGGTTGGTGGGGTCCACAACCCCAAATTAGTGGGAATGTGCACAAAGTATTATTTTTTTCGCATAATACCCCTTAAAATATGTAATTAATCATTATATTAATTTGTTGATCATTAATTTAATCAGTAATTTCAGCTCTAGTCTCAGAAACGGTAAGCCAAATTATTTTTGGAGGAATTTTATCTCACTGTACCATCCTGTTATTACCCGCAGCTTTAGGATGTTGTTTCCTGATGAGGCCTTAAAGTGATCTTATCTGCAGTTAAGCTATTCATGAGTCGTCTCAAAGACCTGCATTACTAATGTCGCGTCTGTGTGCTCGGAAATTAGACAGCCTTTCCTCAACACCAGAATTGGATTCCCTGGAGCTCATTGGTCACCATGCCCAGTGCCAAGTGTCGGTTAATGGGCTGTGAAGCTCAGTGACGTTGAGCTGGTGAACTGTTGTCTGAAGTGATGGAGCTTCATCCGTTACCTCTGGGATCATCCCACATCACATGACTTTATTACTGCTTTTAAGGCACAAGTCAATCAGTTCCTCACATCTGAGTGTGGATCTCCTACGTCTAGCGTAAAGCCTCCCCAGAAAAGTGTTTGGAGAAAGCTGAATCTTTGCTGAAATTTTCCCATGAACTTTCACAAGCCTCTAGAACACAATAGTGATTCTAAACTACGGCCCAGTCAAAGCCTCTTTGCCTAAATAAAGAACCCATTAAATGCTAGAAGTAGTCAAGCTAAATGACCTCTCTGTCTACTGGCCTGTCCCGTGTGCGTTCCTGGCCGCCTCAGTCTCAGGAATGTGCCACGTTGCTCGCAGCACTAGCAGCCGGACACTGTGGACAGTCCATGAGGTCAGCTCAGTTGACGCAGGCTGCCACGGAGGTGCCATTTCCAAACGTTTAGAGAGGTGATAGCGAGATTGAGAGTCATGTGTGTGATACAGTCTTCAAAGAACAGGCTTCAGGCGAGTGCTTCAGGACGCGGGGAAAAATTACATTTCATTTACCTGCTGTCAGCGTGGGCTGTAGATCAAACTGAGAGGTAGATGTCAAGCGTGTCAAGTATTCTCAAACCTACAGGCCTTAAATGGACAATTCTTTGAGGTTTTTAAGCATTTAACCACAAGAGAATTTTCTCACATTTACTCAGATGTTTCTCCTTATATGTCTCCTGCAGCACTGATTTTAAATTGTGCTGCGTTCCATTTGCCTTGTTGGAATTTGGAGCTGGGAATGGAGTTAAACCTGTGTTGACCACGTTCCAATTAAACATTCGGAAAACCCTATGCCAGAGATTTTTAGTGTTAGCTTCTACTCGGTTATCATTGTTAGTGTTTCCATGTTGATAACAGCACATTATGCGATACTTTACACATCTAAACCACCATGAAAACACGCCCACACACAGTGGTTGCACAGTTACTGTGCGTACGACTGATCCGTGCGAGTGATCCAGGTTCTTTCACTTGTTTGTGACACGGTGTGTGCCATATGTCACCAGGCATAAAAATAAGTTAAGAAATTTACAGAATTTATTCTATCAGATTCACAAGCAATTTTGTTTATTTTAATGTATTTTAAGAATTTCTCCTCCAGTTTTATTTTTAATATAAATGCTGTGCCAAGGTCCTCCAAAATTGTTTATTTTTAGGTGTAGTTCACGATTGTAATAAAAAACAATTCATTCATTCATTGTCTGTAACCCTTATCCAGTTCAGGGTCGCGGTGGGTCCAGAGCCTACCTGGAATCATTGGGCGCAAGGTGGAGACACACCCTGGAGGGGGCACCAGTCTTTCATGGGGCAACATACAGTCACTCTCACACACACACACACACACACACACACCTATGGACACTTTTGAGTCACCAATCCACCTACCAACATATTTTTTTCGGTCTTGGGAGGAAACCGGAGCACCCGGAGGAAACCCATGCAGACCCAGGGAGAACACACCACACTCCTCACAGACAGTCACCCGGAGGAAACCCACGCAGACACAGGGAGAACACACCACACTCCTCACAGACAGTCACCCGGAGGAAACCCACACGGACACAGGGAGAACACACCACACTCCTCACAGACAGTCACCCGGAGGAAACCCACGCAGACACAGGGAGAACACACCACACTCCTCACAGACAGTCACCCGGAGGAAACCCACCCAGACACAGGGAGAACACACCACACTCCTCACAGACAGTCACCTGGAGCGTGACTTGAACCCACAACCTCCAGGTCCTTGGAGCTGTGTGACTGCGACACTACCTGCGGCACCAGTGTGCCGCCCATAAAAAAATCTATATTTTTTATAAAATTCAAAAGATGTTTTCTCATCATTTGCTAGCTCTCCAGTCTGTTTTCATGCTGGAAACCAGTCTGACGTGTTTACAGGCTGTATTCCCCGAACTACCACGTAAATCTAAAGTGTCTATATCTACCACAGAAGTATCTTTATCTAAATAAAAATATTATTTACTTGTTTTAATCCAAAGTTACTATAGCTGGAGCTCAACATAAGAAAACCCACATGGCCAACTTAAAAACACCAAAATATCTAATATATATATATATATTTTTTTTTTAATATTAGGTCTACACATAGTTTGCCCATACAATCTAAAAATTACTTTATGAGACAACAATGAACGGGGTTTATTCATCTCAAATAAATACTTTGAATGAACCATTATTTGATCCAAAGTATTTACTGGAGTTGAATAAACCCCAGTTGAATAGTTTGTTACCACATGAAATAACATTTTTTGAATGGACAGAACAGTTTTTAGTGTAGAACCCCAAAGTTAAATTTTTTTCAATCCTAAAAATGTAAACACCTCCAAATAAGTCAAATAAGTCAAATAAGCCTTTACGTCAGCGGTTCCCAAACGTTCGCACATTATGCAGATCACAAAAAAGTGGCAGCAGCCAGAACAGCCATGAAGGAGTCTTTCTGCGTGCATGAACTCGCACGCGGGGATTTCGCTTGGACTGACCGGCCAAAATTTTTGGGAACCACACAATGATGGTAAAGTTCATTGTGTTCCCTGTGAAGGTTCCTACAAGGAGTCGGCATGTTTTGCAGAAAATGAGCATGGCCATCTCATTAAAAAAGTATTCCCAGACCCTGTGTCTCCCTTTTTGGTACAAAATATTCCTCACTTATTTCCTCGCTCTTCAAAAGGATTGTCAGCACTTGGTCCAGCTGCACTTATTTTCAGAGCTTGCGTGTTTAGTGGGTACATTCACTGTAGCCCCCCTCCCAGCTTTGCCTCCATTAAGTCAAGTGAGAATGGCCTGCTGCGTGACGAGCTCCCTCTGTTGCTGCAAGAGGGTAATGCACACTGATAATGCAGTTCGAGTCTGCTGTTATTCAAGGCGTTATCATGGCATTTTTCTATGTGTTTATTGCAAAAACTCATATCGTGATAATGATAAAAATATGATTAATTGTGCAGCCCTACTGTCCTGTATGCTAGGCTTTCTCGCTCTCTCTCTCTCTCTCTGCTCATGGCAGACGCATCTGGAGTATTTTTAGACAACGGCAAGAACTACAAACGTTGAAAAGTATGAACCAAAATGTGGATAGTGCTCTATTCCTGCTCTACAGGTGGGTAATATTGACTTACTTTTTTGAATCACTTAATGTGTAAACATCTCCAAATTCGCGAGAACGCTAACTGCATGAAGGTAAACACAGGCCAAAAGTGCTACAAAACTAAACGACTCAAGTTACAAATACGTTTCTGTGGTAATTCAAACAGTGAATAAAAATTTACAAACAGCTTCATCCACATACAAACAACATCGTTTTTCCCCCTTAACCATGCAGTGCAACTTTAAAACACGCTTGGCTTTGGAATATAAACAACCAGAGAATATTGAGATTACCCATAATTGTAGACAGTCCCTTTAAATGACAAAGGCAGTTCAGTACATTTTTATCTGTGTTAAAGGAACTTTAGGTAAGATTGGTATTTTTGTTTTTGGGCTCTTGGGTTTTCTACCCTTCTCCAAAAGTTACATAGCCCAGAGTAACAACAACAGAGGCTCTGTTCTTTATTTTACAGGTACGTGAGGCATCACAATGGTTTTGAAAAAAAAAATCATTGCTACTTTAATTTTATTTTTCACAGTTAGTAAAGTGTTGTAAGGTATACTTCAGTCTTGATACCTTAAGTCTCGCCCATGTGGTTAGGTGTACGATTTTTTAAAATAAAAAAACTGTATCAACGGATATCCAAAATATGAGCACTAATATCGGTATCAGAACAAAAAAGTCAGATTGGTGCATCTCTCTGACTGTATCTCAATGTTTCTAAGATTCAGCATTAGACATATTTCCAGGATGGCTGCCCCCCTGTGGAGACCCATTCTGTGGAGCCTAAACAGGTTCATCCAGGGACTACAAAGCAGTTGTTGAGTAATGTGATGTGAGGAATGTAGATATAAATAATCACTCCGCATCCATTTAGTGGCTACAGTGACTTACGGCAGCTTTCAACCACTTTTTTTGGACCGACTTTTTGCTTTTTTTCCTTGCACCCCAGCAATGCAATCTTCCAGAACGTGTCTTTAAAGCCCTGAGAAGAAGTGTTGAGTCATGGCGCAGTAAATCAAAAGCCCTGCGCAGTCAGGAACTGGCATGAGGACGAGAGGCGCTCCGTCTGATTGCTGCCTCCCGGCTCCGACTGATTTATCAGAGCCCTGCTGCAGTTATCAATCTCACCCAGCCTCGCATGATGGCCACGAACAGCGACTCCTCCGACACGCTAATGTATGACTCGCTGAGAGAGAGAGAGAGAAGGTGGGGGGGATGCAGAAAGAGTAGAGGGAGTGTGAGTGATGTGGGGACAGAGAAACAGAGAGAGAGAGCTGAGGAGGGAGTGAGTGGAAGAGAGAGGTAGGGATGAAGAGAAGGGAGTGAGTGATGGGGAGAGAGGGATGAAAGAGAGACGAAGAGAGTGTGAATGATGTGGAGAGAGAAGGAAGAGAGAGACAAGACAGTGTAAGTGATAGAAGGAGAGAGAGATGAACAGAGAGGGGAGATAAAGGAGATGGAGGACGTGTGAGTGGTGAGAAGACAGAGGGCGAGAGATGAAGAGAGAATGAGAGTGAGAGAGATGGAGCGAGAGAGGAAGAAAGGAAGGCGGAAGTGTGGATAGGTGTGATGACAGACGAGAGGAAGGCTTAATGTCCGTGTCAAAAGCTGCCGGAGCCTCTGTTTGGCTTCAAACGCTCCCGATAAAACTACGTAGATCCAGTGAGCGTAAAACACGTGAGGTTTTTTTTTTATTTGAGGCCTTTGTTTCTCTTTCTCTCTCTCTCTCTTTCTACTTTCTCACTCTGCTTCTTTTTTCTTTCTGTCACTCATTGCCGGTCTCTCCTCCTTTATCTGTCTCTCATTTCTCAATGTCTGTTTGTTTTCTTTTTTCTAACTGTCATTCTCACTTTTTTTCTGTCTCACTCCCTCCCTCTCTCCCTTTCCTTTCACTCCCCCTCTACATCTCTGTCAATACTAACTCTCACTCGCTCTCTTCTCACTCTGTTTTGGGTTTTATCTCTTTCTTGTTGTTTGCTGACTTTGTCTCTCTGTCACTCTCATACTTGCTTTCTCTCTCTGTCTCTTTCTCTTTTCCTTCTCTCTCTCTCTCTCTCTCTCGGGTGAGTGAGTACACGGATTGCTGTAGGGAAAGCAGTTTCTTGTCAGGAATCTCTCAGCACTAGTTGTGGGTCGCATCCTAAACCATTTCCCTCTTTTGTGTGCTGTGTACTTGAGTACATGTTGAAATGATGTATTATCAGAAGTTCTGTGTGTGTTTGTGCTTCACTTGCATGTACGTAGTTGAACCAAATTGTTGGAAAGACATTTTCTTTCCAGTTAGGCACTGTGCCTGTGAAGTGGAGTATATCTACGTAGAGCTGCTAGTGAGCAATTAGGAGTAAAATCCTTGTTGTAAAAACCATGTTTCCAGGTTTATCTCTACGTAAATAAATCCAGGTTTATCTCCACGTAGATAAAACTTAATGTATCAGCAGCTTTCTTGATATCAATATAATAAATATTATTGTTTTTCCCAACATTATTTTCATTTGGACTTGTAGGCTACATTTTGCCATATTTTAACATCACTTTCTTAGTGTTTGTAATTGTTTGTATGCAGGCAGGGGGATTTATACATTGTGTTAACACTGTGTTGAATATGTGCACACTGTTGTATGCATGCTCTCGGGCATATCCATGGAAC
This sequence comes from Hoplias malabaricus, assembly GCF_029633855.1. Lineage (NCBI taxonomy): Eukaryota > Metazoa > Chordata > Actinopteri > Characiformes > Erythrinidae > Hoplias > Hoplias malabaricus. The sequence continues at coordinate 22,923,902 of NC_089801.1, read as the reverse complement.
AACATTTCTCTTTTCTGCTACGTATTTTGTTCTGGCATGCCCGCATCCTTTTTAGACGTAGCCTACGCTGCATCGACGCAGCTACTGAGGACAAAAAGTCAGCTTTCATCATGAGAGAAAAAGGCACCTAACCTTGTATGACCTACTTTCTACAATACAAAGACACAAAGCAGCCGGGCAGTTTTCTTAAACAGATGCTGGATGAAAGCGGTCCACAGACTGAAGCATATGATTGAGTAGGACGAGGAGGATCAAGAGTCAGGGGGTGGGTGGGGGTAGGGGGGTGGCGGGAGTGTTGCGAGCAGAAATTTGACCAAGGGCTACAGTGCCAGGAGAGCGCTTGACTAAGTGCGTATGTGTGCGTTCACTCATGGTCGGGCCATTTGTCTTCCTGTGGTTGACGTCTCAGGGTCCAGCCGCATGCTGACCGTCCCTGCATGGCAGCTTCCTGTAATTAATAGGGACTCTCACCTGCCATCAGCCGGAGAACCAGGTGCTGCCATGACGCGCAGCAGAGCAGGATGGATTGGAGAGGCGTTATCTACCCGGCCTGACAAATATTCTCTCCCCATATCTCAGCTTTCCCTGACAACACACACACACACTTTCGCTCTCAGCCTCTGTGGTGAGACCCAGCTCTTGCTTTAGCTCTGCAGGCTTCATGCTTTTAAAAATGAACCCGAGGTAAACAGGGAGCTCTGCTCAAACAGGGCTTTTTGTTTTCGAAGAGATGTTTGGCATTCTGCCGTTATTTCTCGTTTTGTCTGAGTGCGTAGGTGCCTCTTTTAAAAACCTTGTCACAGGCGATATTGACAGCAGTGAGTCTTATTTTTTATGCTCCTCCTTAATGCAAAAGGAGCCAAACAACATTGCAACAGAATTTTATATCTTTTTAGCTTCTCAGAGTATTTTTACGTATGAACCTGATTCTCTGGACATTTTCTGGAGTTGCCTTTTCATGCATGTTACTTATAGCTGGAGACTGTCTGTGTCAGATGTGTTCTCAGAGCTGGAAATGTTCAACGTAGATTAGGTGTGGGCCAGGGTCTGTGTAGCGCATTCAGGAGGCACCACGAATTCGCTGTGAATTCTTCAGAAAATTATTACACATTCGGTTCACACATGAGCTCAGTAGGACACAACCCAGACTTTGTACTAAGGGCCCAGGAGGAGTAAAGTCCAGAAAATATCTGGGTTACTGAGGGGCTTCTGAGGGACTAATATAAAATCTTTCAATAGCAATGATATAGCTTTTAAATATATCATTTATCATTGAAAAATGTGTTAATTACAAGGCACTGGCATCAGCTTGTTGCACTCATTTTAAAGTTTGTTTAACCCTTTGGGGTCTAACGACATTTTCTATGTATTATAATATATTGCCCACATGTTTTATATCAAAATGTTAAGAACAATCTCAGCTCTCACAGTAAGAGAGGCCCATGTGACCTACAGCATTTTATGAAGAGATAATCTGTCTGTAACCCTGAAAAACTTAAATCCGATTTTAGAAAATCTTTATATTTCATAATGAAAACATTCCTTTACTCGTGTGGATGAATTGTTTTGGTGATTTAAATAGTTTTATGAGAGTCTTAAAAACAAATGAATCCACCAGTTAGACACAGTGAGAGGCAGAGGAGGTGTGTCTCAAGCTTATACATAGGCTCATAACTCGGATGTACAGTCTCATGATAAGATGCGATCGAAAGAGCAGTTTCTGCACATTCACAGGGTGTTTGAACTGTATTTCTGTGCTGTGCTATCGCTAAGATATTAATAGAAACATTGCGAATGTTTGTTGACGCGCCGGCACATTCTTCGACCATTCTGTTTGCAAAGCCATGCGGTGTATATTTAATGATGTCATGTTTCTTAGTTTTTCTGTGTACATATTGATATTGGGATTTTATTGTAACAAAAAAAAAATTAAGAAAAATATTGTAACATCATCCAGCCCTAAGCAGCGGTCACACAATGTTACAATGAGATTTGCAGTGACAGGCAAATATCATGTACATGACTTCCAGCCAAAAAAATTTTGCCTGCCAAGATTTGTGTGTTTTTAACCAAGACCTTGGTGTTGAACCTCGGTGACACACACATTTGCTCTGGTTGTTTGGCTTTAAATCTGGAGATATTATACCACTCTGTTTGTGCGGATATCAGAATATAACACAAGCGAGAATAACAGTAAAAGCAGAGCTAACAAAAACTTTTTCTGAGAAATTTCATTTTTAAATTTCATTAAAATACTCTTCAGATTTGAAACTGCTGAATCAAAATGGAGAACTCCTTTACAGCGCTGATTTCCAGCCCCGCTCTCAGCCACGCCCATGTTCCCAGGCGACCAAAATACAAAAAATTTCCCTGTGTTCGGAATGGCTCACACTTCCCTATATTATTCACTACATAGTGCACTATTAGAGGGAACTGAATCCAGGAGAGTAGTGAATAATTTCGAACACAACAACGCAGTGGATTCTAGGTCATCTGATATCTGCTAGTTTACATGGGTTGTACACTACTTTTTGCAGTGCATTGTGGGATTGTTTGGGTGCCCTGAAAATGTCCACTATGCTTTCGCACACTACTACAAAATGGCAGAACCCCAAAATAGTGCACTAGTTGGTGAATAGGGCTGGTTTCGGACACAGTGCCAGTGTGGCCTGGGCGTGATGCATTCTAGCCCTAAGAATGTTCCATTCTGAACCTCTGCCCTGCACAATTTCTGTGGCCTAACAAACCTGACCCAGCTGATTAGCTCATGATCAAGCCCTTTATGAGAGAAATGTTATTGGGTGCGAGCAGGTAGTAGAGACTATGCAGGGAGAGGGTCCTGAGGTCTGAAGTTCACTATGTTAATATTAAAAAGAATTTCATTAATTATACAATATACAATTATACAATATAGATAAGTTTCATATCCTCAGAGCTTCAGATTTGCACAAAACAGAGTGTTTCCCTTCTCTAGTTGCATTCATCTTTCTATGGCACAGTGACCCTAGCTTTGTAACAAGCCCAAATGCTGTTAGCTGCTGTTTTTTTTTTCTAATGGCCAACTCAATGAAGTAGTCCAAATCTAGGGGGAGGACTATTTTGAAAATTTCGCAGCTTTTCGATTATTGGAGGCACTGGGGAATTGTATCAGGGCCCCTTTGAGGAGTTTTGTGGCTAAACTAAAAGGCTCTGGTTGCCTTCGTTATAAATGAAAACAAAATTATTCTGGTTCACGGCGTCCTTTTTGACATGGCTGTCCTTGGCTTCATTAGAATGGCCCCCTGTGGAAGCGTGGCATTCTGTGCAGCGGGAGGCTTATCCGGCCGGCGCTCACTGCCACCGCAGCCAGGATTGATCAGCCGTGGTCTGGCCGAGGCAGACGCTGTAATATTCATGATCTAATTATTCAGGGGGAGGTTAGAGCGCTCAGCAGTAACGAGTGATTTAACCTCTTGTCGGGGGCTATAAAAGGAAGCCGGGTTAATCTTTCTGGCAACCTTTTTTCCACCCACAGGAGTGTGCCTCAAATTACCCTTCACTTCCTCCGGGCCGGGGAACGAGACAGCATACCAGCGTGACGAGGCAGACCAGAGTGCACACACACACACACGTACACATAAGGTGTTGCTGACATTCCGCATCTATTGCGCTTCCTAGAAAATAACAAAGTGACCTTTGATTGTTGGCGACGGTTGCTTTTGCCACGAGAAGAAAGGCAAGCAAGCGCTCACATTTCAAATTGCAACTTGAACAAGGGCTAAAAAAAAAAAAGAAAAAAACCCTATTCAGGGTTTTCTTGGTTGTTCTCATGATTGCTGCCCAACCCCCTGGAATCTCCTGACATGTAGACTTATAACCAACAGCTATAATCGCTCAGAGAGTTTACTAAATTAATATGTCAAACGTGGTGTTTGAGGGTTGTGGTTAATCAGGCAGGCGCAGTCAGTGAAATTGCGAGGATTTGGAGAGATTAGGCCAGTCTGTGTGAACTGCTGGACTGAACCCAGTCAACTCGGCCTGGGGCCCAGAGTCGGCAAAAGCCTCTCCTCCGCTGCTGCAACCTCCATTACACACGGCCATTTCCTTCCATACAAACAACTCCATTATATGCATTTTTCTCACATAATGCCATGGCGTAGCTGCCCGCTTTCACTCGTGGAACGGCGTAGCATGCTAGCTCCATAAAGAGACCGAGAAGCCTGAATCTCATCTGTGCCAGCAGGCTGCATTCATTCTTTCTACCATTTTAGAGTCTTAACCCCTGGAAACTGTGGTGCTGCCGTTGTTTTATGGAATGTCATACATACATAACTAACACAGCTTTTTCCAATAGTAGCCGCCTTTTACAATAGAAGCGAATACAATAGACCTTCCATAGAAAAATGCAACGGCAACAGACCTTATACAGGAGCTCATGCGTTCGAGTTTCAATTCCTCTGGCGCATGATTCAGAGCCCCACGTGCTGCTTATAGCCTCCATTTCTCACACTAGCACTCCTACGCCAGCCAGTGGCCTCTGCCTCCGCAAAGCCCACTTGATCTGATCTTGGACCTACGTGCTTGAAGTAGTTCTGAGTGGGATGGCTGATCAGAGATCAGCTTCCCTGCTGTTTAATATTACACTGAGTCACTGGGCGCTAACAACGCACAAGTGATCCGGAATGAGCATCTAGCGATGCTTGCTGAACTCGAGACCAAACATATCAAGCTTCGCAGGGTTAGAGCGCTGTAGGGTGTTTCACACAGCAGGACGTCTCCGTTGACCAGTATACACAAGTCAAAACTCTGCTTTTTCCAATAGGTGAAAAAAATAAAGGACATTCCTATTTTTGCCTTGAGCCTCCTGCTCTTGAATCAGGCATCTTCTGATCGTAGAGGCATGCTCATTAGATACATGAAAGGCTAAGACTAATTGTAGCTCAGCCCTAAGAATGAGTTCTGTGTGCAAAGGCTCATTTGTTCTGAGGTGTTTGCCACTGGGCAGAGTGGTTATTAGAGTGATATGGGATGGTTTAAAAACTCATGATCACATGCTTTGTCATCTTTTCCATTGCCAGGTGAATCGTACTGTACATGAGTAATTAGATACCCTTCCTGTAGGAATACTAAGTGTGCTGAGCCTGGATGTATTTATGGAACTAGAAATAGTGCAGACTCTTGTTTAGTGAAATACAATTGTTACAGGATCATACTAAGTCAGAGAAACATATGGTGCCTTTGCACTGCATGGTATGTACAACTCAGTTGCTTTAACATTTGGCAAACTTGGTACCCGGTACCTAGACCCAGGTACTTTATTATTACCTGCTTGCTCATTTTTCCAAGCGACAGTGGCGTGTAAACTTTGCACTGAATCCAGTTGGCCGGAGAGACTTGATGCTCTATACGACAGAGTACAAACATCCAGCGGAAACTCACCATTTGTTTTTAGCTCCGTCACAATGGTAGCTTGTAAAATCACACTGTGGTCTTTTGAAAAGTTTCAAACGATTGGTGGTTGTTGGAAAAATCCAAATGAGAGCTGGATGGTACCTCAAGGAATGGAAAAAAAAAACCCCAAAAAAACAACAAAAAAAATTAAATAAAACCCCTCTGCTGTAATTGTGCAATTAATCTTTGTTCACTCCCAAAAAACAACAACAACAAAAACATGCATTTACACGATGAGTAGACAATGCTTAATGTTACAGCTGATATTATTATGGTTTCTAAAGCCCACTGTTTTCTTTAGAGATAGTGTTTTATGAAGTCAGTGGTTGGTGTGGTACAGTGGTAACACCATGTGAGAGACCTGGGTTCGATTCCAACCAGATTCGGAAATCTGTCTGTGCTACACCAGTAAGAGTCCTTGGGCAAGATTCCCAACTCTGCATTGGCCTACCTGTAATACTAGTAACCTGGTGAGTCCCTCTAGATAAGAGCGTCTGCCAAATGCCATAAAAATGTAAATGGTGGGGGCCTGTAGCAATGCCCCTGAGTCAGAAATTTCCAAGAATAAAGTAATTTTAAGAAATTATGACTGATTACATCTGCCAGTGTGTGTATATGTGTGTGTTTTTTGTTAAGTGTGTATTTTTCTTTTACTGAGGAAAAAAATAGCTAACAGTGAGCTTTGCTAGGAGGAAATGGGGCACATATGTCCCGCTCAGAGTATCGATCTGAATGTAGGTAGTAAACTTTGTTGACGGGGAGTTTTATGTGGTTCAGTAGAATGTGGATACTGTAGGTAGTAGATATTCAAGTTTATGGCACAGAGCTAATGGCCTGCTGTATGTTCTACTTTATGACCCTCGTTAATGGACTCTGTATGTAGCGAAGCGTTGGAGAATCAGATTGGAAAGTCTTTATTTTTCTCAGAAACAAACGGGGAACATGTGCACACTTTTGTGTTTTTTTCCCTCACATGTGAAATCCAAACACTTGGTTTCACACATGCATACACTACTCACTCGTACGTGGATAAAAGCTGAGGCGGCAAAACCAGGCTTGGCAGAAAAAATGATTTAGTTAGCAGATGATAAATCGAGGATTGTGCTGTGTTCATCCCCAGCGCTTCTTTTCTTGCGGAGGCTAGGAGCTTTGCCCAAATCGTGGTCAAGTCATTTATCAGTAAGGCTTTGTTCCCACTGTGGGGCAGATTGGATTTGTTTCTTAAAATTTATTTATTTACTTCCTTACTTACCTAACCCATTTTGATTTTATCTTCAGACTGTTGTCGCATTTTGCTTGTCTAACCAGTGAGTGTGATGAGGGTGGGAAATTAAAGCCCTGTTTCTGAGTGATGAGCAAACGGCCACTGGTCAAATTGAGTGTATGCATGTTAGACATGAAAGGGTTACGAGTTTCACGATAAACTAATTTAATCTACAGACATTTTAGCATTACACTTTCAATGTAAGTTACCAGGATTACCATGGGCTACAGCATCAAACAAAGTTAGGAGCAGTCTCCCAGTGGTGGCAGCACCATGATTCATGTGACGTGGGATTGATCTGTTTTAGGGAAAGCATGTAGTGAATCACGCAGTGACACAGCCAAGGTGTGGTGCACAGTCTCACATCCCCTTCCTGATTTCACACCACACCTGAAGACTGAGGAGTAAGATAATGGGCTATAACTGAGGCTGATTCTCTTGTAAACTCATGCGTGGCTGTAGAAGGGGTCTGGTTTATTGGTTTTGTTTCATTTTTAACGTCCAACAAGATGCCTCATACAAAAAAAGAATATAACACACACACACACACACACACACACACACACACACACACACCTTATATTAGGAAAAAGGTTCTTTCTACCTTAAACAGTTTGACCACAACATTATCATCAATGTCCACCTTAAATGGTTTAATGATACATTTAAAAGTATTTTCCTTTGTGCTCTTGAAGCTGTTTGAAAGGGATCTTTGAAAAGTTTGTGTTCATTTGTGTTTAAATTTGAAATGAATACATAGTTTAAATGAGTAAATAGTGGTGCTAATTTTGTATTCAATATAAAACGTACTGAAATGATTAGTACTTTCTGAACTTTTCAGCACATTTTTCAAAATACTATGATGAAACTGATAACGGTGATAAGTTTGGCCATTACAATCGTGATAGTACCTTTGTATATCATTTCATATCTAGTGCATGTTCAAAGATCCAATTTTAATCAGATTTAAATCCACCTACACACGTGGCTTGAATCCGATTGGAGGAAGACTCATGAGGCTTTTTGTCATTCAGACCGCAGACGATCTGTCCTACTTAAATCGAATCTCCTGAAAGATCTGATTTCAGCTGCCTGTCTGAACAAGACCTAAGAAAATGAGAAATGTCTCGTACTCCTCCTCTTCTGAAAACTCTTAACAAGCCTAGTCAATGTGCATCAGCACTTACAATCTCACTTGGGTCAGCGTGTGTCCAAAAATAACATTCCGCCTGAAAGAGCGAAGAATGAATGTAATAAAGCTGCAGCCGGGGCTCCACTCCCTCGTGCCTGCGAAAAAATGCCTTTTGCTCGGCTGCGAGTTTCACAGCAGTTTAGCAGGCCGTAAAGCTTATTGACCTTGTCAGGCCACTGTAGTCTCATCCCAAAGCCTCGCTTCATAAGCTTCGTTACTTATGGAATTTTCCAGGCCCCCCCTTCCACCTCCCCAGAGCCCTTGTGTCAACAGCCTGGTATCTGGAGTGATTGATGCTGTAGTGCTCATTGAAAGAGAGAGAGAGAGCAAGAGAGTGTGTGGGTCGATCACAAAAATCTGCTGCAGGCTGCAGTACCACCCTGCTACAGTCATAAGCACCTTTTGAAGACTTTCGCAGGGGGTGGAATATAATGACTGGGTATGCCAAGTGTGGAAGAGATCGAAGGATGGCGTATCTTCCATTATGAAGAACGTCAAACACGCGACCCAACCAAAGTGACCAGCTTAAGACCTTAAGAACCGTCCTGTCTGGGCATCCATCTTCTTCTCGGTTCATTGAAATGAACTCAACAAAAAAATGATGCTGATGTTTTTAGTAGCTAAAATTTTGGTGAAACCCCACTTAAAATGAAGTAAAGATTTATATAAAATGTATAAACTATTGAGAATGATATATAGAATAATAATATAGATGATTCCATTAAAAAAATACAAATAAATTCTTAATTATAATTGACTGTTATTAACAGAAAAAAAATATATTTGGATTTCAACTCTTTGCTGAAAAAATATCTTGCTCTTGAAATGAATCACCGCTTTCCTAAAATGGGACCAGTCTGCAGGAGCCTTTTTTTTCCCCAATCGAATTTTGGGCTTTTGGATTGTATAAGGCCCTGCAATCTGGCTACTTCAATGGCTATTTCAGGGATTTAATTCAATTCAGTTGCCAAAAATCCAATCCGATATCTTTTGAAAAGCTGGCCCCCTGGAGATACTGTTGTGTGGAAATGGGAGGCTTTTCTGTTCCTAACCTAGAACCAACTGCAGTGTTGCTCCCTGCTTTTTAAAATTGCAGTTCCAGTTCTGAAAAAAATACCATTTAGCCCTCACTCCCTCTCTCCTGATTATTTTCATTTGGCAGGATCCATGATGTGAGGGGTGAACACACTTTTCCTTTTTTATGGGCGACAGCATGAACTTTTCAAGAGACACTTTGGCGGAAATGTGCTTGACCATAAATTGCCTGTGGAAGGACATTACCTCCTTGCATTTATTTGAAAATGGCAAGTCTTTGCCCCCTGGAGTGTGGGATTCTCTTGAGATGAAGTGGCTAGTGGAAGTGAAGGAGAATTGAACTTGTCACTGACATTAGGTTTACACTTGCACTTTTCTTCACTGCATTCAACAGTGCTGCATCCTTGTGCTTAACAGCCTGCGCTCCAATCAGAAACAGATGACGTTAGACCTTTTTGTGGCCGATTGGCTGTATGCAGTGTTGCCGCCGCATTGATTTGCATAAAGTTCAAGTCCACTGAACATTTTTTTTTGCCATGCGGTGAGTCACAAGATTTGACACAACATGAATGAACTAGGTATTAATTGAATGAAGTTGGCATGAATTGGATAAAGTGGAAGTGGGATTGTTCCATACATAGCAAGTTCTCCATATGATCTTCTCAGGGGGCCACATGCTTTTTCTGGTTGTGGATAAAGCTGTGTTTACCTCTTTTTAAAAACCTCATATAAGTTACAACATCAAATTTAGGAACAGTCTCCCAGTGGCTGTGCCACGCCGTGCTCCAATGCACTGCACCGCACCACACGTAACATGGTTTTGTTTTGTGTCAGGGGAAACAATACCCAGTGACAGAGCCGCTGTTTGGCACCCAATATCAAGATTGAGAATTCAGGACTGGGAAACAGACCAGAGTGAGTGAAGACTGAAAATTATGCTAATGGACTGTTAATGCTCTTGTAAACTCATGCGTGGTTGTATAAATGCGCTTGTTTAGTCATTTTGTTTCAATCTTAACGGCAAACAAGCAGTCACAGGCAAAAAAGAACGCATTCCTGCCAGAATTACAAACTCCACATTAAATGTTGCAGCGCTCTATTCCATTTCACATCTTAAGTTGAGAATGAAGTTTGGATACTCTTTCTACCTTAAACAATGTTGGATATAATTCTGCTGCCAACATTAACCTTAAGTTCCACCTTAAATTTATTGAGTTATGATACTGATTACCTGTTAAGCACAACCAATTTTATTTTTATTTCTTTCTTCACATGAGTGAAGCTACACTGCGTCTTAGCTACATTTTCACCTTGTCCTTGGCAACATGCTTTGTTAAGTCTCATGTTTCGGAGTTGCAAACGTAACATAATATTCTCTCATAGATAAGAGTATTACAGTCAGGTAATAGGTATGACTGTATGTGTTTTGAATTATTTGGTTGTATTCAGCCTCATTTTTTATTTTCCATCAGAGAACCATTCCTGTTTTCCATCTTTGTCATGTCTTTTTGCTCTTCTCAGTCCCACTCTCTCTCTGTGCTTGTGATAGGCAGCTTTAGGCTTTATTTAAACACAGTCACTGTTGGTGATCTGACCCTGACCTGCACACAAACACTGCTGATAGAAGCTGGACCTACTTAAGTTGCACCCCCATCTGTTCGGATGCTTGTTACAAACCCCCAGTTGGAGAGATCCAGGCGAATGAGAGCTTGAGTAAAGCTGTGTGTGTGCGTGTGTGTAAGTGTGAGAGAGAGTGAGAGAAAGAGAGAGAGATTGAATCTCATCTCCCTGTTAGCTCCAGCATCAAACACATCCTTCCATTCCGACTCAAGGGCAGCTCGGGGTCTCGCACAGTCTTCTAGAACTCGCTCAAAAGCCCGCCTGTGTGTTCGGCTCCCTCTTCGCGTTTGGGTGTTAAGCCTGTCGGTGTAACCTCGTGTAATATTTGTGTGTCAGGTCCTCCTCTGAGGCGAGTCTCACAGACTGCCGGCTTCCCCTTTAGCTTTGTTGCCATGCCGACTGACCCGCTCCCTCCATTGCACACCATTGACACTCTAGTGTTGGGATTCACAGAGAGGCAGAGGAAACGTTAGCCTTAGCTAGGGCTAAAAGATTAATCATTTATATAGAATCAGAGTTCAGTTTTCAAAATTTTATTTACAGCCTACGTGTTTTCAGTGGGAATAACAGAGCTTGTGAGCTGGCGGTAGATGAGTTGCATTAATCAGAAGTAATCAAACACCAAGTAACTGACTGTCTGGCACAATACCGTAAGAGTGTTAGCCTCAAACCACACAGAGGGGATATGTATGCTAGTTTCTCTGGCTAAGATCAGGCCTGGATACTTGGATCTGTATTTATAGAAATATTGACCATGGGTTTCAATTCAGATTTTCACTTGCATAGTACCTTACGTGCACAACATGGCCACTCACAGCACCAGGGCAGGAGGGGGCGACAATTGGAATACACTCATGCTCGTGAACAAACACGAACATGCGTACTGATGAACGGACTTCTTTGATTTCCACATTAAGTTTATTACTTACATTAAGTTATTTACTAGTATGTCATATTGAAAAAAAGGCAAAGATTTCAATGAGCGATCATGATCTGAACATTGACTGTGCTGTCCTTCACACTGTATGAAAATTTAGTGATGATTGGGCCAATAGAAATGCTCTGACATGATTCTAAATCAAATCTTTTTAAATTCATTTCCACTGAAAGTTAAGAAGGTTGTTTTCTTTCTTCTGTAAAGTTACTATTGTGGATATACAGGTTTTTCTTTGGACAGCAACAATATATAAAATGTATATTTTTTAGACTAATTATTACTTGTGGGCGGCACGGTGGCGCAGTAGGTAGTATCGCAGTCACACAGATCCAGGGACCTGGAGGTTGTGGGTTCGATTCCGGGTGCTCCGGTTTCCTCCCACAGTCCAAAAACACACGTTGGTAGATGGATTGGCAACTCAAAATTGTCCGTAGGTGTGAGTGTGTGAGTGAATGTGTGTGTCTGTGTTGCCCTGTGAATGACTAGCACCCCCTACAGGGTGTAATCCCACCTTGCGCCCAATGATTCCAGGTAGGCTCTGGACCCACCGCGACCCTGAATTGGATAAGCGGTTACAGATAATGAATGAATGAATGAATGAATGAATGAATGAATGAATTATTACTTGTTTTTGGACATTTTAAGCAATGTGACTTTTTTTTCAGCTTTATCGTCATCCAACATTTTTGCTGCTGCTATGGAAATTGTGTCACGTCACAATGCATTCTGGGCAAGTTTAGCTTCTGAAGTGGACACCTGTTTCGACTTGTTCCCTCGCCCCTCGGAGGGCTCGTTTAACACACTTTACTTCAGTTTATACAGAAATGGAAGGATTCTTAAGGTGGTGTCAGAGAGTCCCCCAAAGAGAAGTGGTAAGGTGAAGTTGGTGGGTGCAATTTAAAACCAGAATTGAAAAACAGAGCATCTGTGATGTGATGTAACTGTAATGAAGCATAAGCACAATCTGTGATTCAGAAACCTATGGTTTAGTTCAGTGTGTGTGACTTGAACCATAGAGGTGTAAACGATGCAAGAATATGACGAACTACATTGTGGACAGTGCCATCTCAATATGTGCACTCTGTCGATAAATGTCCTTTAATGCTCTTGCACATTATCCCAATGGCGAGTGAAATGAGCTCGCATACGGCGAACAGAATTTAGAAACCACCCTGGAATGTTGGCACTCCATTTTGTTTACATAATCAGCCATCCCGCCACAGTGGGGCTTATCATATAGCGAGGCTACAGTACACTCTTCTCTTTTAGCACTAACACATACTGATCAGTCGTGATGTTTGTGACCTTGTCATTCAGCTACATCCCAGTTAATGCAGAGACACACCAAAACTTTTAAGACGCTCACAAAAGTCAGATATAATCCAGATTATTATTCAGTGAACAAACATTAGCCCGCATGGTAGTTGAATATGATGTTTGAGACTTGCTTGAGTTAACCTTTAGCCTAGCTTGCACCCCTCTGCACATACCCTGCTTCTGCTTCCTGCCACACTGCATTAGGTGCTGCCTATCTGCCAGTGGTCTCGTTGTGGGCTGCTGGGCATAACAAACCAACATCGCTAAGATGGCTTAACTTCCCTAGACAGCCATTCATGTGACAATATTCAGTTTTTTTTATGTCCAGAAAAAACTGATGGTCATAAACACACTTCCCCCTAATTTGAGTGTGTGGAACTATTAGGAACAAGTAATTCATTATTATAATTTTATTAGGAACAAATTTTAATTTCAAATTAAAATAATATACATATGAATATTTACATTCAGAATAATTCAAGGGCGGAATGGTGGTGCAGCAGGTACTGTCATAGTCACACATTTTGGTTGGTGGATTGGCGACTCAAAAGTGTACCTAGGTGTAATTGTGTGAGTGTGTGTCGCCCTGTGAAGGACTGGCACCCCCTCCAGGGTGTGTTCACGCCTTGTGCCCAGTAATTCCAGTTAGGCTCTGGACCCAGTGGTTACAGACAATGAATGAATGATGAAAAAGGTACAATAGTATTTTTGTTTACAGTTTTAAACTTTCTTTTAATCACTGGAGACATTTGTTAACGAACGAGAGTAAAATATACGTTTTTTTAAATATAATTTCACTTCAGATGTTAAAAGGTTTTTTTTTGTGATTTTACAAATTGCTTTGTACATTTTTTTTATTTGTTTGAATATCTTGAGGAAACTGAATTTTAAACCCACATTTCACAAGTACATAATTACCCTAAATATTCCAGCGCTGGCTCCCTTGCACTCTTTGTATGTGTTTCTGTGGCTGTGCATCTGGACACAGCTGAATATTAATCAAATAATTTTTATGACAAACCTTATTAATACATTTCACTGCTTTGACCTAAATGTAGTTCATCAGCCATAACATGATCTGACGTTTGATGTGGATTTGCACTAAAACCAAACAGGCTAATGCTAATTATTTTGAATTCATTCTGGCCTATGCTATTTTTTTTTCAGCAAGCTACATTTATAATTGTCCCTTCCATAAGTTCACAACCCAGTCGACCAATTGACTGCTTGGAATTTTGCTGTCTACAGAATAACTATGTAATGGAGATGAGCTTATTTTTAATAGTCCCTGTATCATTTCAGGGCAGTTTTTATGTATCTACATTGATTGTGGTGAAGTATGTATGGATCTGTGCACGTGTGAAATGATGTTGCTTTGGTTCCATGGTTTATATACTTTGTAGAATGCTGATTTGCCAGAGAGAATTGTCAGTCACAATGAAATGCAGACATCCATCACAATCCTGTCTGTTTGTTACATCTCCAAGCTGCAGTAGAGATCACATTTGTTTTTATCCAGCTTACAAGAGCAGCTCGTAAAATTATGTGGTCTTTTGAAGAGGCTCAAATACTCCTTGGATTGTTTGCTGACAAATGATTTAAATGAGAGCTGGACAGTGCAACAAGAAACGCTATTTTTTTCTATTGTGGTTATGTTTTTTTTTTTGACACTTTAAAAGATCTTCAGGTTAATTGTTTTGACAGCCATGATCTACATCTGTCTGCATTTCCACAGTATATGTTTCTCCATTGTCTGTGTTTTTCTTGCATGAGTGTGGCAGCTGTGAGTGCTGAGCTGGCCACATTCTGGGACGGAAAAAAAACTGTCGCTGTGTGAACACCTGGACTGTGAGAGGAAGCCCCCCACCCATTACCACCCAACCCTGTGCATTAAGACAGAGAGAGATGGAAACAGACAGACAGACAGCTCCAGGTCACAATCACCCACTGTGCCCCTTTAAAAACATCTCTCTCTTCCTCTTCTCCCCACCCTCCCTCCCTCCTCGTCCTTTCAATCGCTTGCTCGAGCTGTCACTGGGGTGTCCAATTTCCGAGCGGCTCAGTGGGGAGGAGCGGCATGCCGTAATGGATGCACCTGTTCATGAATTAAATCATCACAGCCCATCTTCGCTCCTCATTTGTTTCTGCGCTCATCGGCCTTAACGACAGCGATGTCTACCGCACACTAACACGTCCACAAACCCTCTGAAGAGAGCGTTAGTTTGTCTATGCTCTGTTTATGAAGCCAGGGGTCACGGCAGGGCTTTTCCGTTGTTATGTCTCGTGTTTATAAGAGTGCCGCTATGTTGTGGCTTATTCTGGAGATGCTGTGAAAACGTTTCAGGAATGTTTTTGAGCAGTCAGAGTGACGTTTACCTTCTTCAGCCCTTTGCCTGCTGCTGTTTAGTCTGAGTTGTGCAGAAGTGCACAGCTGTGTAGAACAGTTTGCAGGCAGCTGGGTTGGACGAGTGCTCAAGGGGATAGTTAATGGACTTCTCATAAGATGAGGCCTGCTTCATTTTGCTAAGAGGTAGCTTTTTTTTCCCCTGTAATCCACTCAATATGGACAAAATGTTTTACAGCTATTCTCTTTGCTACAAATCACAGTATGTCTTGAAATGTTCTATAATCACGTCTTTGAACATTAGAGGCATTGTTGTTGAAGATTGTTCTGCATTATTTGTATTCAAACTGCCATAACGTCTCATTATACAGCTCAGTGCACTTGTGGGAGAACAGTGCCTTCTTTTACACTTTCCAAATCCAAATAATGATTGCTAGATCAGGGTTTTATGAAGCCAATACCAACTCCTGATTGTCTTTTAGCCTGATGAGTTAATACCAGTTCTAAAGGAGGACAGGAGAAGAATGCTGAGATATTTAAATGAACTATTTTGCCTTTGTTATTTGAGTTAGTAATATAGAATTATACATGGTGCACAGTTTATTTCACAGTCACATCACTGTGATATTAGGACAAATATGGTCATTTTAAAAGCACGCATGCCACCCAGAAACATTTAGCTGTAAAGCTGCCTTTGATTTGAACTTGAATTTTGGTTCAAATTTATGATCTCCCAATCAAAAAGTCAGGAGAGCCTCACCAACACAGAATTCAGAATCCAAGATGGCTGCCCTCACAGCAGCAATAAGGAAATGCAGTATTTTTATAGTTTATAGTGGTTTCTATCAGAAATCACTGTTTGTGTCTCATTAAATCAGTTGTACTCAGAGTACTGTCCAGCCACTGTATGTACACGTGTTTCCATGGAATTTGTATTCATAAAATATCACATAGTGCACTGTCATCAACTGGTATCGCTAACAGTGCTAACTGATAATCTGTCACATAGGGACTTCTGAATGTTTAACAGGAATGAGATCAACATGTGTGACATTCCAAGCTCCCACGTCTGACTTTCAAGGTAAATGGAATGCAGCATAAGCTGTTGGATTTGGTGTGGTTTGGTATGGCTATGTTAACCAAAGTAGGAGTATTGCTATGTTAACTGTAGTCTTATTTGTCTTCCACCCCCTCGACACAGCCCTTGCTGTAGCATGTGGATAGTGTCACATAAACATGTTTTTATCTTTTATTTCTTATCTATTTGTGTTCTCACCTTTGGATTTTAAACAACTGAAAATAAACAAAGTAGGGTATATCACTGATATTCTGGCTTTCACATCTTATTTCAGCTCATGAAATTGAGGAAGATTGGACGGGGATATTATGTCAGCATTTTTTTGTGTGTTTGGAAACACATTAAGCATTCTAACCTATACACCTCACAGCTTAATTAACACACTACTGGCTGTCCTAACATCTCAGGACGGGCTCTAGATGGAACAAACTATAACTTGCACAACTGTCTGTTCAAATTAAATGAAAACAAACCTTAGTTAGTCTTATGGGTTTTATTTGTTTGTTTTTTTCTTGTTTTACCATATTTCTACAAATCCATGAAGTCCAGTCCGTGGTGACTTTTATGTAATCTTGCACTCCTAATATTTACCAAGATGTGGTAGCATAAATCCTCCTGCTTCACTTTGCTAAATAACCAGTTGCCACTGCAGCTGATTTTTTCTTGGTGCTGAAATTGCTGTTGAATGGTCAAACACAGATTTGAATGTTTATGGGATTTGCACAGCATCCCAGTTTTAGGAGGCATTTTCAAAAGTTAATAAACCTAGAATGGAATGTGCGTCAGATGTTCACAGGTGCGTGGAGAAGTAGGTGTGTGTTTGTGTGGGTGGATGGGGGTTGGGGGTATGTGCGTGTGTTTAATCGGGTGTTAGTGGAAGCCTGCGGCAATGGCCTGGCCTCGGATCTGTCAGTGAACAGACTTTATGAGGCTGCCGGAGCCTGTGGTCTGCCCAGAGGAGAAACCTGCTGATTTACTGCTCACAGATACAGTTCAGTGAGCAGGACTAAACCCAAGCTGTTTGCATTTTTCTCTCTCTTTATCTGTCTCTGTCCCTCTCTCTCTCTAACTCTTTGCTGTCTCATTTGTCCAAATCACATTCTATGTGCTATGTTTACAGCATTCTATGTTCGCAAAATCTGAGTTCAATAGTAGGTTTGCTCTGTGCTTTGATGTGCAAGATCATGGCACAGCTTTGGGGAAACACACAAGCCTCAAGCTACATTCAGCTGTCTCTAATGACTGTAGTTACAGATTAACAATGCATGCATCAACAGGGTAATAACTGGTCAAGTGTTGGACCTTATAAACAGGTGTGATGTCACAGCAGGTGGGTGTTTGTTTGCCTTTTATTGGTCTGTGTATTGCTGGGTTACATTTTCAATTTTTCCAACTTAAAACCTGTTAAGACAACATTTTTGAAGATGTAGGACATAAAAATTGCAGCTGTTGCTACGTGTAAATTGCAGACTTGCAAATTGTGATTGCAACATACACCCAATTCATCTTTCAGCCCTCGCTATGCTGGTGCTACAAATACTTCAGTTTGTATGTTTATGGTCTATTTGAAGAGATGGCGGCTTCCTTTCTGGTTGTTAATCCACATTTACAGCCTCATTCTCCATCAACATTCCCTAAGTCAACAGTGTAGGTAACCACAGATAATCCTGCTTGAACCTGAGAAAATGGTCAGAAACTTGCAGCAAATTAGTAGGATTCCGGTTGTTGTTATACAGGGTGGGCCATTTATATGCACCTGAAACTACGGATACTGGAAGCCTGTGCTAGCATTTCTCCTGCGGTGTTGCTATCAGTGTGTGAAGAGTGGGAGAAGAGGGTTGCATTGATCATCCAACACAATGGGCAGCACATTGAACACATAAGTGGTCAGAAACTTGTAATTAACACATGAAAGAATAAAGTTACAAAAGGAATAAGTTACGTTAAAACCAAGCACACCGTTGTTTTTCTTGTGAAATTCCCAATAAGTTTGATGTGTCACATGACCCTCTTCCCATTGAAAAAAAAGTTGGATTCAAAATGGCCACCATGGTCACCACCCATCTTAAAAAGTTTTCCCCCTCCCATATACTAATGTGCCACAAACAGGAAGTTAATATCACCAAACATTCCCATTTTATTAAGGTGTATCCATATAAATGGCCCACCCTGTAGTTCATTGGGTACAGAGTTCCTTCGCTGTTTTCATTATTAATGTTTGCACATATTTGTAGTAGAAGTGTCCTATATGTTTATGTAAGCACTGTTTGTTCAGAAATGAGGATGTTTGAATTGCACTAATGGTGAAAAATGCTCACCCCTAGCGTTTATGGTTGAGTGGTTTTGTCAGGTGTGGCCCCTGAGGCCTGTTCTATGATGGGACTTTTTAATTTCTCTGAACTCATCTCCCTCCCTCTGCAAAGTGCTGAAAGAGGAATAGTTTTAAAACTGAAATCACAATTTGAAATACTTTGCATGCTTTAAATCACAAGGCCTGCAGTTTTGATTCTAGTCTGCATTTTCCCAAAATATCTTGAGATTTAATTGAGGACAATTAGCTTGTATAACAGCGACAGACCAATGAGAGTCAACTAAACACTTTGCCGTATAGATCACAAAAACCACAACTGTGTAGCTGCACATTCAGCACTCAGAGTTAGAGATGTTAATTAAATCTTAATGGTTTTGAAAAAAATGGACCTTAATTTCTAAAAACAATAATTGCAATTATTTAAATCAATATTGCATCATTAGTAAGATCAACCGCAATTAGATACATTTCTCCAAATCATTCAGCCCTATTTTCTGCACCCTATCCCCCTTCAACTTGCCTATTTGCCCCGCACCCCCCCACCCCACCCCAAACAACTGTGGTGTCAGCCATAAATCACCGACCAATCTGTGTTTGAACAGTTGTGTGGTGCTGCAGACCAAGAGCCAAGCTTGGCCTACCTGAACTCACAGGAAATGAATGAGAGAGGGAGAGGGCGACGGGTGCAGATTATACTGAGCTTTTTTTCTGTCTCCTTCATCATGATTAATAACTTTGTTCATAGCTTTCAGAGAGAGGGAAGAGGGCAGTGTTTGTTTTGACAGGCGTTTGTGGAGTGTTAAATCAGATTTGCAGTGTGCAAGCCTATATCTGACTGACTCTGTGTGTGTGTTTTTTTTTTTTTTTGTATTTTATTATTTTATTTAATTTTTTTTAGAGATATGTCATATTGTGGAGACCAAAGCCTGTTTACACACTCACATTATGGGTGCTTGTCTTCTTTGTGGGTACTACCAGCTGGTCCCTACATTGTGAAAAATTATATTTGAATTATGTTTTAAGTTTCGGTTACAGTTAGGGATAAGTTAGTAGTCCTTATGGAAAACGTAATGCTAAGTCTCCACCAAATAAATAGAAAAATAATCTTTCTTTCTTTTTCTTTTTTCAAACGCTGTCTTCTATTCACTATTCACTATTTTGGGGTTCCACCATTTTGTAGTGGTGTCCGAAAACATTGTGAACAATTTTCAGTGCACTCAAACAACCCCACAATGCACTTCAAAAAGTAGTGTATAACCGACGTACACTAGCAGATACCCAAAATGGTACCAACCTTCATGAGGTAGTGTCGGAAATTATTCATCGCCCGTCCGTATTCAGTTCCCTAGAATAGTGCATTCTATAGTGAGTAATGTAGGCAATAGTGAATACAAAGCCATTTCAGACACAGGGAGAGTTTCTGACTGAATGGATTAATTGTTATTATTCCAGTTTCACAACTCTACAGCCCAGTGTTAAGAGGTTTTTATACACCTTTAGCCCACGCTTGCCATTGGACAAGATGAGTTTAAGCTCATGTGACTGCTCCAGTGTGTTCCATTGTAGCTTTTCCCAGGAGATTATACATGCAGTGTGTATGCCAACTCCTATCTGTAATGGATGCATCTAAAAGTAGCTCATTTTTCTGTTTGTACGTGGAGTGCATATTGTGAAATATGCATTATAAAAATGTATTGAAATATTGTTATATTTGTATCATATCACTCACCCACATTGGCCCAGAGACATGGTAAAGCACATCCAGTCTTTTCACTGATGCTAATAGATTTGTTCTTTTCCCTTTCACTTTTCCTCTCTTTCTAACTGTTTCATCACTGCAAGATTTTACATACACCTTCTCTTCCTATCTTTCTCTCACATTCTCTCGCTCTCTCTCTCTCTCTCACACACACACACACACACACACACACGCACATCCACTCCTGGCTGCACAAACCTTGTCCACATCATGATTGAGTCTGAGTGGTCATTAGTAGAATTGTCAGTAAGTGTGGAGTAGCCAGAGGGACCCATTCTCTCTCTCTCTCTCTCTCTCTCTCTCTCTCTCTCTATCTCTCTCTCTCTCTCACTCACTTGCTCGCTTTCTCTTCTTCTCTCTCTGGTCTGTGTGTAGATTATTATCTCTCGGCGGTGGAAGCAGAAAGGAGATCAGTGGAAGATAAGGCTTCCTGTCCTCACTTTAAAAGCCTCTGGGTTTGACCCTTCTCCTTACATTACACCCATATTCTCTTACACTGGAACAACGGGAAGTTCACCAGAGATTCAGAAAGCTCTCCCTGTCTCTTTCTTTTCTGTCTGTTGCTGAAAGCTGTTACATGCTAAACACAAGACGAATGCACAGAGCCAAAATGCTAATTGTTCTGAAAAGCTTTTTACACCTTAAACCTAAACCTGCTGCACAAATTTGTTAAAGCGTGAGAGTTGTATGAATGTATGAAGATT
Source organism: Hoplias malabaricus (assembly GCF_029633855.1). Classification (NCBI taxonomy): domain Eukaryota; kingdom Metazoa; phylum Chordata; class Actinopteri; order Characiformes; family Erythrinidae; genus Hoplias; species Hoplias malabaricus. The sequence continues at coordinate 22,902,911 of NC_089801.1, read as the reverse complement.
AAGATTGTGATGGAATATGGACACTTTGGGTGGGTCAGAGGGCTCTCTTTCCATAGTGAGTGTTTGTACTTGCGTGTTGGTGTGTGTATCCCAGTCTTCAAATACACCACCAAACCACTAGGGCTGAATCATCAGCATCTGCCTGAGCCCTATGTAGTGGAAAGCATAGTGGTGTATTGATATTAGTTTTATAATCTGTGAGGGGTAGGGAGTAGGGCACGGTTTGGGTACAGCGCAAGGTTCTATGCAAAATCATAAGCTGGCCGTAAGAGTGGCCCTGTTTGTCTGTGAGCTGCTATAACATATCTAGGAAGTTAGTGTTCTCCAAGTGTGATGAGCTGTTATCTAAGCACTTGCTTGTCTCAGCCTCCCAGGGTGCTGGCATTGTGTGAAATTGTGTGAGTATTAGTGGAAGGGTGGAATTGGTGATGGCTAAATTGAAGAGAACATTAGGTAGGTATGTAAATAGTTTAATTAATTCATGTTTTAGATTTAAAACACAAACACATTTAGAGAAATTGTAATAAAATATTTCTATTATGAGTAAATATTAGTTTGTTCATTGCGCTTGTTCAGAAATGCAGTTCTGGCCAGCTATAATGTATTCACACACACACACACACACACACACACACTGAGTGACAGATACATGGCTCCAGGTCTCGGCCGACCATTCACAGCCTCAGCAAATCCTATTCAGCTCCTCTGTCCCCTGCGCCTATAGATTTATGCTGAAACCAAGCCTGAATTGATGCAAACATTTATTTACAAGGAACATTTGCCTGAGCCTGGGATTTCTCTTTCTCTCTTTCTCTCCCTCTGTCACTCGTTTCTGCTCACTCTTTCTCTATAGCTCTCTCTTTCTGCCCTGTTTTTTTTTTTGAATGAGGGAATGGCCTGGTGTTGTATTCAAGGATAACACTATTCATTCATTCTTTCTTTTCACTCTTTTGCCATCTTTCTCATAAAAGAAATCACAGTCCTGCTTTTCTGCTTTGCCCCTCTAAAAAAAAGAAAGTAATTTCACTGTATGACTTTTTTTCTGCTCCTTAGAGAATCTACACAGTAGATTATATCGAATTTCTCTCTCTCGCAGTCTCTCTCTCTCTCTCTCTTTCTCTCTCTCTCTGTCACTTTCTTTCATTCTTGCTTTATATCTCTTTGTTCAACTCTCACTTTCTTTTCTTATTGCTTTATCGCTCTGTCCTTCTCTCCCTCCCTTACACTTTTCATCTCTCATGCTTTCTTTCCTTATTGCTTTTTTTCCTCTCCTTTTTCTTTCTTGCCATATCAGTATTTCTTTTTTCTCTCTTGCTTTCTTTTATTATTTCTTACCCCCTCTTTCTCTTTCTCTTCCTCTCTTTTGTGCGTTCTCTATCCTTCTCTCTTGTTCTCACATACATGGTTCCATTATAGACCCATAACCTGAGGCTAAACATGCAATTAAATAAGAACAGCTTGCTGTACTCTCTCTCTCTCTCTCTCTCTCTCTCTCTCTCTCTCTCTCTCTCTCAAAACAACATGCAGGTCTGGTCTGTATTAATTACTGCTGCTCTTAATTGGGCTGCTAAGAGCCTGACACTAATAAAGGGAAAGAAACAGGCGTATTTACTCTGTTGTCCTTTTTTCTTTTCTTTTTTTTTTGGCTTCTCTTCCTGAAATAAATAGAGTTATGGAAGGTCTGTCTTATTATTTCTGGTCTGAAAACAGCCTTGGACTCTCTCTCCCCTCACATCTCACCATCTTTCTTGCATCCTCTCGCTCTTTTGCTCACTCACTCGCTCGCTCTTTTGACCTTTCCTCTGAAATCTGTGCATGTTTGTGTGTAATTAGCTTGTACGTATCCGTCTGCCTGGTGAGTACTGAACGCATCTTCTCCCGGGCTGTCACAACTCGAGCTCACTGCCTCATCTCAGTCTGATTAGCCTATGGGAGCAGCTTTTTCCAAACCGTGGTCCTGGAGTGCATCCTGCCCCTCCCTGTCACACCTTCATCACAGGAAATGCTCTTTTAATGCTTTCAGCTCTTTATTTGAAGGGTAGCTACCCCCTAAGACTTCTTTTTTTTTTGTTTGTTTTCATTAACAGCTGACCTGTTTTCTTTTTTAATTCCGCCTCGGCAGCACCCCTCAGGTTCAACCCTGCTGTAGGCACGGCTGACTGTAGCTCTGTACTGAAATACACAGTATGTTAATTAGTGACCTGTCCTCTTGTGTTACAGGACAGTGTCCACTTGCACTTTTGCTAAGTGCAGTCCACCATGCCACATGTCCTCCCTGCGTGAGGATTTCTCAATCATAATGAAAACTAGAGCTAAACCAGAGCTGCACCCCTCAAAATGGCCCCTCCCAGTTCAGTAAGTTATTCATAGTTCAGCCAGAGGTAGAGTTAACTGAAGTTACCCTTTGATCTGGCAGTAATATGTCCAGTGACAAAATTACTAAACGAAATGGATCTGAAAACTGTTATAGGTTTGCTTTACAAGCCCTGGATGTGTGTCTTTCTCAGTCAGTGTCATTGAAGTCCTCCCACATGCAGTGGCTATCTGGTCTCTGATGACCAATCACAGTGAGGGAGATGTCTTAAGGTTAATTTATGCTTCTGCATTGAATCAATGAGTAGTCTATGCCGTATCTTTTGTCAGTGTTTACTCTTGCGCATTGTGACTGCGTCGCTCTGCAATTACACCACCAAAATACTAGGGCTGAATCTAAAATATCTTCTTCCACCCTGTGTAGTGCACAATGTAGGTCATAAAATAACTGTTTCTTCATTTAAAGTCACAAAATATGTTGGATAATAAAACCAGTATTAATATTGAGCTTTCATTTTCATGTTTCCATGTCTAAAATTTAGTGCACGGTCTGAGTCTAGTAGTATTAGTTTCATAATCTGTGAAGTAAACTATGTTCAAAATAAGGGTTCTAACTCGTAATACATTGTGACTTTCATGTTTTAAATATGTAGGTCAGTAAAAGCAATATGTGAAAATCATGTGAACTTCAGTCTCTACTTTTTTGTGTGTGTGTTAATAAAGTAATATTATTACTCTCATTGGACAGGGTGAGTGTAAGGCAATGCTTTCCTACATTTAAACAAACTCTGTGTGTGATTGAAGACATGTGCCATCAGTGGGTGCCAATTAAAGTAAGTGACTTAATTAGAAAGGGTGTCTGGAAACTTCCGGATAAATTATTCGGATTGTTTTTCATGTTTTAAGAATTCTTGCTGAAATATGCACTGTCTAGGGGTCCCAGAGGACTGCTGTTGGAAGTGCTGAATAACACTCTCTCTCTCTCTCTCTCTCTCTCTCTCTCTCTGTTATCACTCACACCTTTCATCCTCCCTTCCATAACAGTGGGCAGATAAAGAGAGGGTCAGTCTTTTTTTTTTCAGTATGAACCAAGCTGCTTCCTTGTCATCAGTCCAGTGCATTGCCTCTACAGCATTCGCTTGGCTTAAACAGGAAAGGACAGATCCTGTCTCCGTTTATTCTGCTTGGATCCAAACAACTGGATTTATAGAGTCTCTCTCCATTAGCACGGGTGATATGCGAGCGGTTCTAGCTGAGCGCTTGGGTTCCAGCGGTATCATTTCCAGCTGTCCTGAGGTTTGCTCCAACGTCTGGATCTGGTGTAAATTCACTGGAATTAAGTGGAGTAAATCCGATTGGCGGTTCCCACCATGAACAGCACGATGAAAAAATAAATAAAAAATTCCTGCTTGCCAGTAGTATATTTCACCTCATCATGCTTGTGTGGTTATTCCATTTTCCAGAAGAAAATGACTGACCTGTATTTGAAACTCATGTCACTCCCCCATGTTCACTAAATGGGAAGTGTGATTCCAGTTCAGTGGAGCAGCGTCCAGGTGATGCTGTTGCCAGGAGATGGAGGATTGGGTTGCAGCGGCTAGTCTCAGGGTCAGGGATACGTAACTGAAATGGGATCAGGTTTTAGCGCCCAGGAGGAGGTATGAATTAACGTGCGTTATGTGTATATTAAGTTTTTTTACAATATCCATATTAGTAGCCCTTTATTTTGATATGTCGTTGTCTAAAAGTATGCAGCCTGACTGGAATATATATCAATTTAATAGCTAAGTAACTAAGGCTAAAAAGTAACTAAGGCTAAAATATTAGGGCTGGGTTCAAAATATTGAAACGTGATGAGTGTATATATAATAATGGATTTACACTAACTGTGTCTGCAGGGACCAAAAAGAGAAAAGGAACATATTCTACCATTTCCCTGCTGGTGAGCACAGTTCTAGGGTCTTATTGAAACATCTGACGTGCTTCGGTCAAAATATCTCAAGTACCAAACCAAATAGCACCATGATTCCAGCTCTGTTCAGAAAGACAGGTCTCAGCGCCTGTTCCTTTACATGAGAAAGAGCTGCAGTTCAGTTCAGCACGAGAGACTTAGGCAAAACACAGAATACTGAAATACTGAATCCCCAAATTAATGTGCACATGACCTTAAAATATGAGTTTTTCATAATATATCCCCTTAAAAGCTTTATTACTGTTTGTATATAAGGCTGATTGTCATACGGCGTTCATGAGACACTGAACACTGTTGTTAAGGTGAGTATCATCCTTGTTATTGAGTACCTAAGGTAGTCTCACTTTCATAGATGTTGTTTGTTATGAGTTACTAGCTGGTAGTCTGCTGTGATTAGTGCTCACCCATGCACATGCTTGCGTGTTTTTAAAGCTGCTTCATTGTTAAAGCTGTTAAAGGTTAAACAGATGGTTTTACTGTGATGCGTTTGATTTGTGGAACAACACTTCACAGCCTTGAAACACATACATATACGCCCACGATGTGACCACTGCCTCAAAATCTCTTGTCTCTGTGGCTACAAGTCTCTGCACACCTCTGCACGTCCATTACACCACCTACTATCATGGGTCTCACTAAGAAGTGTTTTTATTTTGTTGTTACTGTTTTCTTATATTGGCTACCTTGTAAAAACCTAATATTTTCACCTACGCCTCCTCACTCACACCCAGATATGCTGAGTAGTAATAGGGAGAATAGAGCCTCTGTCCTTGCTACTCCGAGTTGACGACTGATGAAACTGCACTGTGGAACTTTTGGAGGAGTGTAGGATACTACCACACCACTTCCTCCTCCTTCTGGATTTCAGGAGAGTGATGTAAAATCAATTACACTCTGCAACTGTAGGGGGAGCCCAGGAGCAAAAATACCAAATCTGACATAGTGTTCAGTTCAAAATCCTTCTTCTCACTTACAAAGCCCTTAATAATCCAGCTCCTTCCTAAGCGCACTGTCAGATATTCTTCACTATTCTTGTACTTTTTTTACTGTATGGTACCTAAACTACTTGGCTTGGCTCTAGGGGTGGGCGATATGGCCCTAAAATGATATCACAATATTTCAGGGGGTTTTGGCAATAACGATATTCTTGGCAATATGAAACACTTAAAACTAATTAATTTCAAGAACATACTATTGCAATAAAATAAATTATATTAATGTAATAATACATTTAATTTATTATTTAAAGTATATTAATTATATTTTATTTTAGTTCAAAAACAAGTCAGAATATCACGATATAGATTTTTTTTTATTATTATTTATATATATTTTTGGAGATATTATTATTGCACACTCAGAATTTTTTGTTTGTTCTTCCATTTATATTTCCATTCTACGAGAAGAAATGCAGACCTCCAGTACAAACTCACTGTTTATAAATTATCCAAGCTACAGCAGCGATCATGTTTATTTTTACCAAATCGGCAGCTCATAAAATTACACCATGGTCTTTTAAAGAGGTTCAAACGACCTTCGGATCGGTGGCTGACAAAACTCCACAGATCTGTCTGAGTTTGGAGGCGGAGCTTTGTTCAGCCCCAAACAAAACAACATGCAGAATCACACTGAGTAAACAATGCTTACCATTACCACAGCCACTGCTGCGGTTTCCAAAGCCCACTGTTCCCATTTTATGATGTCACCAGCTACATTTCTGGGAGGTAGTCGTTGTAGTGGAAAACTAACCAGGCACCAGGTGCCAAAAAGCGAGTAGAGCCAAGTTGAGTAGGTAGCATAGTGTGGAAAAGCACCATTTGTGACCCAGCCTTCTCCAGACTTGCTTCACGCCTCTGGAACTCTCTCCCACCACAATTTCAGCAGTAAACCACAATTATTTCCTCTTGAATACAACTTCTTTTTCTCCGGACATTTATTGTAACCCATTTATTCTTGTTCTTATACTGTCATCCATATCACCACTGTCTAAATAGCAATTTACAGAAGAAAGAAAAACCATTCTTCAATTTCAACAGAAGTCAATTCAGAAAGATTTTATTCCAACATTTCTATTGGTCCATTCTTCATGAAATTTTCACACGATGTGAAGGAAGGCTGCTGTGTTCAAAGAAGTAAACTAAAAATTAACATGTTTTTAACTGGGCAGCGTTGATTTGTCTGATATTTTGCTAAAAAAAATCCTAAAAAAGTTAAACAAGCCACATGTGCACCACCATGTCTGTGTCCACGACGGCTTAAAAAAAGGAGTGCAGTTTAGAGCTTTATTCTAAAGGGTGTCTACAGGGTTTTGTACAAACACAGTTCTCACAAATAAAAGTGGTCCAGTGAAAGACTTCCCGCTTTTCATGATGGTATAAATTGACAGTGACTATCCGGGAGCGCCTGCCTTTTGTACTCTTCACGCCTACACCGTATTTGATTGGGCGCTAGTGGTGGGTATTGATTTGTTGTTCAGATTCCTGTTGTTGCTTGGCCACACTGGCACTGGCTTAGAGTGAGATCTGATTCAGGGGGAATCTTGTTTTGTGCATCCTTTCTATTTTATCCTGGTCTCCATCTTTCCATCTATCTCGCTTTCTTTTTGTCAATCTCTCTCTCTCTCTCTCTCTCTCTCTCTCTCTCTCTCTCTCTCTCTCTCTCGCTCTCTCTCTTTAGTCTTTAAAGCGACACTGACATAACAGCATTATTACCAACAGCGTGACCTTTGAGCAGCCTCCTCCAGTTTGCATCTATCACACGCAGACGTCCTGTCTGTTTATGTGATTGTGTCTAGATACGGCCTGTTTGGCTATTACGCTTTATCTTCTTTGGGTGACCGTATTCATTTATTGGCATCCAGGCTGAAAGAGAGCAAGACGGCGTGCTCGAGAGAGAGAGAGCAAGCGCGAAAGAGATATTATGTCTTATTGGAAAACCTGGCAGCTTTAATAGGGTGTCTTTATTTCTCATTATCGTCCTCATGAAGCATCCGTCCTCTTTCAGCAGCTCTATTCCTGTAACCCGATATCGCAAACTCTTCTCTTTTTCTTTCCTCCTTCTCACCCTCCCTTCCCTTCCCGCTCTCCCCCTCTCTTAATCCTTGTCATACTTGTTCAGGAAAAGCGTTGGCACTTTCATAGATTAAACAAGCCTCTGAGAAGGAAGGGGGGAAAAAAGGAAAAAGCGGCACACGCACCTCCAAATCCTTCAGGAAGGAGAAGGAACACGTCAGGCCAATTAGAGCTAATGCGTGGTGACGCGGGGAATCGAGGGCAAGGGATTGGTGCCATATGGCAGAGCAAGCCTCACATCAAGGAGGAAGCAGAGCTGCAGGGGGGTGATGGGCGAGGACAGTGGGAATAGGTGAGTGATACGGACTCAGCACAGAGAGAGAGAGAGAGAGAGTTGAAGACATGGAATAGGGGTAGACAGAAAGAAAGAGCAAAGAGAGGGAGTCAGAGTGAAAGGGATTTATAAAAGGATGGAGAGAAGGAGAGGTGCACTTTTAAAAAGAAACGTGCTACAAAAGGTTCTTTGAGTCATGCCTTAAAGAGCCACTTTTGGTTCCATACAGAACCATTTTTGCTGTTTAAATAAGTGAAGAACCTCAAGATCAAGTGATGGATTTTTAAACCTTTCAAAGATTCTTCACACACACATCTCTTTTATGGAACCAAAAGTGGTTCTTCTATGGCATCTGCATGTTTTTTAAATATATAAGAGAAAAGTGATTTAAAAAAAAGGGAGAGAGAAAGAGGTATAAAGATGGAAAATAAAGGACGAAAAGCATATGGATGGAGGGAGGAAAAGGGACAGGAAGAAGGATGGAGAGAGAGGAGGAGGGGCAGAGCGGATGGGAGAAGGGGAGGAATGGAGAGAGGGTACAAGAAGACGAACTAGAGACATGGGCTGGGAGTTAAAGGAAAAGACAGATGGAGAGTGAAAAGGCGATGGAAGGAATAAAAAAGAAAAAGAGGGAGAGGGATGGTGTGAGAGGGAGGGAGATACATTGGGAGAGAAAGTAAGGATAAGTGGGATGAAACAAGAAAGGGAAAGGGAGAGGAAAGAAAAGGAAAGATAGAGAGAGGGGAGGATTGACAAGTGAGCTCTAAAGCCTTGGGCTTATCTTGGTGTGTTGTGGTCTCAGTGGCAAGTCATGGCGAGAGACATGCATCATAACGAGAGAGAGAGAGAGAGAGAGAGAGACTATGCTATGAAGATGTCTGTACAAGATTGCATTTTTGTTTGATGACCTTTATTCCAGCTTGATATTTGAATTGTGGCACAGAAAACTACTTTACCAAAAATAAATCATTTAAGGTGGAATGGTAGAAATTAGAGGCTCCAACTTAGGAGTTAGTTTTGATGGTTGGGATGGTACCAGTAACAGACTGATCCACGTTTTTTCAGTTCCGAACCGAACCAGATACTCAACTGCCGATACGGATACAGATCCTGTTGCAGCTCATTTTACTTGAATATTATCATTATTGTCATTGCTTTTGTGTCCAAGGTCACATAAAGCCGCTGAAATAAGTCACACAGCACTTACTATTATCACAACAATAAATAAATACACGGGTGGCACGGTGGAGCAGCAGGTAGTGTTGCAGTCACACAACTCCAGGGACCTGGAGATTGTGGGTTCGATTCCCGCTCCGGGTGACTGTCTGTGAGGAGTGTGGTGTGTTCTCCCTGTGTCTGGGTGGGTTTCCTCCGGGTGACTGTCTGTGAGGAGTGTGGTGTGTTCTCCCTGTGTCTGGGTGGGTTTCCTCCGGGTGACTGTCTGTGAGGAGTGTGGTGTGTTCTCCCTGTGTCTGGGTGGGTTTCCTCCGGGTGACTGTCTGTGAGGAGTGTGGTGTGTTCTCCCTGTGTCTGCGTGAGTTTCCTCCAGAAAACATCTACATACACACATCTAAAAATTGAGGCAAAACGTTCTTTCTCGCCATGTTCTTTCTCGCTCTTTTTTCTCTGTTTTATATTCTCTTCTTTTTTCTCACTCTTAATTTTCTCATTTTGTCTCATTTACTCACATGATTTTCCAAAGGCTCACTTTTCATTGGGTCTCCGCATTGTAGAACATTTTCAGAAACCTGTGACGTCAATATCGAACCCAATACTGGTATAGGATCGTGTTGGGCCCATCTCGAGTATCGGCACATATGAAGATAAGGTATCGGTATCAGAAATTGAAAAGGCAGTATTGGTGCTTCCGAATAACTTTGTAACCAAAGCTTTAGCAGCACAAATGTACCCTAATCACTTGTGCTACTAAAGTCACCTAACTGAATGAGAGAGAGAAAGTGTGTTAAAGATAGCATTAGAGGTAAAGAAAAAAAAGCAAAAAGATCAAAGAGGGCGAAAAAGATGGTGAACTTCCCACATCATTCTTTGACTCTTTCCTTTCATCCTCTCTCCTCAGGTGCCCTTTCTCCCTCTCTTCTCTGTCTCTCTCTCCCTCTGTCTCTCAAGTGTGTGGTCCTCTGTCTGCTTTCTCTCAGGGTTGTGTGTGCGTGCGTGTGTGTGTGTCAGCAGCTTCATTAGTGCTTGTTTTCACCCTCACCAGGAGGATTTAAATGAGCCATCGCTCTGACCTTTAGACATCTCTCTCTCTCTCTCTCTCTCACTCTCCTCTCTCTTTCTCTCACTCGCCTATCTCTTTCTCTCTCACTCGCCTCTCTCTTTCTCTCTCACTCGCCTCTCTCTGTCTCTCTCTCTCTCTCTCTCTCTCTCTCTCTCTCTCTCTCTCTCTCTCTCTCTCTCCCCCTCCCTCCCTCCCTTCACTAAGTTCAGGTCGGCTGCTCTAAGCCCTCTGATGGCGGGGTACGGCCCTGTCAAGGTTGTTTGTTGGATAATTGCCTCTCGTGTGAGCTGTTTGTCTCCTTTTATTTATTCCAGCCCTTATTTCCTGCGCACCACGCCTCAAGAGGTGACGGAGCACACGGCTGTTTGAAAAAAGGTGGTGGTGGGGGGTATTGGTGGCGGTGAGGGGAGTGTGAGGGGGGAGGTGAAGTGAGAGAATGTGTCTGGTAGACACAAATGACCAGCCATTAGCGTGCCACCGCTGCTTTTGTTCCTTAGGCAAAGCGTGTCTGCTGCTGTGAATACTGTAATTGAATTGACTGGAGCTGAAGCTGAACACCAATGTGGGCCTCCTTTATCAACATTAAAGCCAGGAAAAACCATGCGGGTCCGGGTTTGGCACGGTGTATCTGCTCCAACAGCAGAAGAGCACCAGATCTGTCATTCTGTACGACCAATATCACAGCTATCATTTTTATAAAACCTCTGTTGTCAGTGTTTGTCATAATTTAACTAATTAAAATTAAGGGTCTTTTATTCTGGCAAGAAATCTAGAGTAAATGCTACTAATTGTTTCTGGCTTCAGAAAAACAGACTTACTACCAAACCGTTGTGCTGGTAAGTTTGTTGCTGCTTATTGGTCCATACTCAGTTACTAAATTCTGCATTATTCATTCATTCATTCATTCATTATCTGTAACCCTTATCCAGTCCAGGGTCGTGGGGGGTCCAGAGCCTACTTGGAATCATTGGACGCAAGGCGGGAATACACCCTGGAGGGGGCGCCAGTCCTTCACAGGGCAACACAGACACACACATATTCACTCTCACACTCACGGACACTTTCTGAGTCGCCAATCCACCTACCAATGTGTGTTTTTGGACTGTGGGAGGAAACCAGAGCACCCGGAGAAAACCCATGCGGACACAGGGAGAACTCACCAACTCCTCACAGACAGTCACCCGGAGCGGGAATCGAACCCACAACCTCCAGGTCCCTGGAGCTGTGTGACTGCGACACTACCTGCTGCGCCACCATGCCGCCAATTCTGCATTATGTTACATTAAAAAGTGTAATAGATAAAAATGAAGTGGCTACAATCAAAATTTGAATTCATTTTTGAAATTGCGTTCTTCCAAACTGTGATAACAACATAAAATAATCGATTGGCCCTACCCAAAATCTAAGCTGGTTGTTGGCTGATAGCCAACAGAAATAACTCTCTGTAAATCTTTAAGCTACAGATATAGATTCAGATCCAGTGTCACTCTTACCAACAATTCAGAAGTCAAATGTAGGTTCAGTGATTGTTGTGCAGAGGAAATAACATGGCAATATTTGCATTGTACACAGGAACGCTCCAGAAGATCAGATTCAGTAAGTTCCTCTACAGTGAAACAGTTCAGATCAAACCAAGTCTTGAGGGACAACTTTGTGTTTAACTTTCTGAATTAGGAGAAACTGTGGAAATGCCTGGAATGGGACTTTTTGAAATCCAAAAGTCAACGTATGCTTCTGCAGCAAATCTACACTGTAAGCTGCAAGGTCCATTCGTAGGTCCAGCGTAGCTGCGTATCTTATAGCGTCTCCTGACTCCCACCTCCCCACAGATGGTACTACGTGTCAACAGAGACCTCAACAGCTGTGATTGGTCCACAGTTGGATGAATATCAAGAGGATCAAGATAAAGAGAGATAACTGAGGAAGTCTATAAATATAAACTCCACACTCTTTTCCACACTACAGAGACTCACTGCCAGACAGCAGTAAATTCCAGGCGAGAGATTTCCTCAGACATCAGTTTGGACGTCATGGAAAGAATGAAAATGTGGAAGAACTTGAGGGAAATATATGGCGCCTCTGAAAATATTCACTAAAATGACTGAGGACCCAGGTGGAGAAAAAGTGCCAGCATTGTATTTGTTCCTGTCCTGGCCCTGAATGTAAACAATGCTCTGTTCTAATTAGAGTCCCATTCTCCACAGAGGGCACTTCGCAGATAAAAAAAATCTAAAGCTACTATATCATTACATTGTGCACTACATAGGGTGGAGGAAGATATTTGTGATTCAGCCCCAGTGGTTTTGGGGTGTAATTGCAGACCGACGCAGACACACCAACGCAAAAGTATAAACACTCACAACTGCATGGGGCACAGGCTATGGCACAGATTCTGCATTGATTAATTGAAATTTTGGCCTTGTTTTCTGTGACGTAAAAAAGCCAAGATGGCTTACAAACACGCATACTGTCTCTCTCTCTCTCTCTCTCTCTCTCTCTCTCTCTCTCACACACACACACACACTCCTGAGTTCACCTTCACTAATTGCTGAAATGCTCCTTTTTTCCGGGTCTATGCTCAGAAGTGGCCTTTTTTTGCCAAAGTCGTTTAAAGCCAAAGTCACACAAGGCCACTTGGCCCAGGTTGATGTTTTTTGTTGCTTACTTGCAGCTAAGTTGCACTTCTTTCGCTGTGGGTGTCACCTCTATAGAATTGCTTGCGGAATGGAAATAAAAGTTCTCTTTCATGTGACTGTGTGTGTGTTTGTGTGTGTGTTTTTTTTTGTGTGTGCCGTTTCCAATCATTGGGCTGGAAAATGACACATGACTCAACTAAAGATTTGTTGACCTTAAACAGGACGCGAGGCTGCGATGCGAGTGCACTGCTTTGCTAATCATTTTCACAGGGAAACGCTCGAGGACATATAGAGCTCTGATCATCTTTTTTTTTTCCTGGAAGTCTTTCTGTTAAAAGCAGGGGTCACTGGCTATCACAGAAACCATGTGAAACCAGAAATGGCATTTCTTCCAGTGCTGTTTCCAACAGTGTTTTGACTCCAGAACCCTGAATAAGGAGGTCTAAGAAGATGGATGTGTGAGGCCAGTGTTTCAAGAAGCCGTGGCCTCTGCCTAAGTGTGACGGTTTTGAACATATCCACATTATTAACTGTCTAAGAAGCTTTAATCAGTGTAAGATTTTGAGATCTGATGGTATCTTGTCATGTGCTTCTTTTTGAGAGATGTTTGTGGTGTTTTACTTGTGTTTGAATGTGAGTTTCCCGTTATTTAGTTCCTTTAAGATTTAAAAATCTCAAGGTCTGGCCAAAGGGAATTTTGAGTGGCTTCTACGATTTTGTGGAGACATTTCTTCTGAAAAGAATGGTATTTACAGATAGTTTGTCTCCCATTTGCTGCCGCAATAGCCTCTACTCATTATTTTTTTTTTGCTGCAGGGACTAGATGGCATTCAGTCACAAGAGTGTTACTGATGTTAGATGATTAAGATTTGGATGACTAAAACACTCCAGAGAGCACGTTCACTGCTTCACAGCCCATTGCTGAGGGGTTTTATAGTCCTAGACAATTTGCATTGGTCTTTATGACCTTAGGCCCATGTGCAGGTGTTCTAGGTAATTTATTTATTTTTATTTGTCAATGCTTTTTATAGTGAAAATACAAACAGTGGATGCAGTTAAACCACAGTCAGCAATGTGTACACCTTTAAGTACCTGAATTCCCCAGTTAGAAGTCTACAAACTTTTGGACATACTGTATCCGTTATATCAGGCTAAAGGTGCCAGTATGTGATAATTTTAGATTTTAATGTTATACACCTCTTGTCTTAATTAAATGCTACTGATATGATTATTTCAACGATTTATAATATCCTTAAGGTTAAGATTAATCCCGCTGTGTCCAGACATTTGACCGGTGCTAGACTATGAGGCATGGTGGACAGATGAGCAGAAGGAAGTGTAGAAGAATGTGGGAGGGATGGAGGGATTTGGAGCGAGGAATGCTCTGAGAGAGGATGAGAGAGAGAGAGGTGGAATTACTCTGGCCGTCTGGCCCCCAGGCCCTGGCTCTCCTTGCTGTCCATGGCCCGTTTGATGTTTAATTAAAGTTTAGATTGGGTATCAAATGTGGCCTGACCTGCCGCGGGTGGGGGCGAGCGAGGTTGGGAATTGAAAGGTGAGAGAGTGACCCGTCTCTGATCCAGTGAGCAGAGCGGGCAGGATTAGGCTCTATCTGCATGGAGCACACGGCCGGCCCCTCAGCACACTCGCTCCCAGCTCGGCCCGGCTGATTGAACCTGTGTGAGAGAGTGTGTCCAGTTAGACTGGTGGTCTGTGCAGTTTTTGGACAGGCATCACCTCAGCCCTGTCTAGCATATTAAACAAAAATTGCAGCTAGTATAATGTACATACAAAAGGTGTGCCACCGGAACAACAAGGCGAGTGGTCATTTGACCCACTATTTTTAGATGTACTTGGATGATGCCCAACAGAGCCGCTCCTATCACTGCTCTTTAGACACTAACAGGCCAATAGTCTGAACTAAGTCTTGGGTACACTACACGGATTTTGAAGGCAGGGCAGATTATAAACAGACTGGGGTCTCACACTACACAATAGTTTTTTGCTGTGTATTTTTATGGAGACTGGATAAATGTCAGGCACTACATGACTGGTGTTAACACACAACACATCCCCAAACTCCCGAACCAAGAGACTGCGGTTCTTGTTTGGTTGTGGTTATTGTTTGAGATGCTTTTTGTGTAGATGGCGAAAACAAGAAAAATAAAAAAAAATTAATGTTTGATTGGTTGATAGATGAAGAAACATGTTCAGCATGGTTTCTACACACAATAAAAGGGAGCTGGAGATGAGTAATATAGCACATATTTGAAGCTACATTCCACCTTAAATGGTTCAGAAACATCAGCAGTTGTGCTCACCACAGTCCTGTGCCAAATTAGACTAAAGTCGGAATAAAGGCTTGTTCTGTGGCACTTTGTGTTATTTCTGTTACAGGTAATACGTGTTATTTGGGACATGTTCCTCTAGCACTCTTGTAGTTTTCTATAGTTTTACCATTTAATACGTCCTCCACCGAACACATCTGTGTTTACTTTCTCTGCTCTGTTCTCATTGGGTGTTGACGGGACTCGTTCAGAACTGCAGGATTACGTCCAAAGTCAGGTTGAAGAAATCAAACGTTTGATATGCTGCAACTGGTCTGAAACGTGATCTGGAGGCAAAACATCGGAGGCTGACCTCTTGACACTACTCAACATATCCTCCAACTAACCTCCAACCGCACCAGAGTCTACAGACTGGAAATCAGGCTTAAAATCAGGATAAAAGTCATGTAGTGTAACCCCAGCTTCAGAGGCATAACCAATTAAAACCTTGATTTCGGTTTGGGGGCGGGACATCGTAGGCACTTTTCTAAAACTGCGCAGCTGCAACTTCAGTGAGAGGACTGTAGCTGCTCACACTAATCTCCATTCTGGTAAAAGTTGTAAATGTAAAGCCCACACTAATGGTCACGGTTCATGTTGGGACATGTTATATTTGCTAAACGTCTGGTCTGGAACATTTCTTACTGCTGCTAGGAGACAGTTTACAGGTTGAAATCTGAATGGCTTTTATCGTTTTAAGGGGAATGCCAGATTTTTAAAAATTCCAGCAGAATTCAATCACTGAGTAAACAGATAAACTGCATATTAATTATAATTTTTCTAATACCTCTCTCTCTTTTTTTTTCTCCGCAGTGTGAGGAGCGTGTGTCCCATGTTGCACTAGGTGTGTGTGGGTGTGTGTGTGAGATGCTGGCCTGTTTGCCAGGGCCAGGTGACCTCTCCCTCCAGCTTCTTCCCCACTCGCAGATGAACACTGGACTTCAGAAATGTGAGTAACACTCCCCTCTGATCTGCTCTCAAGCCACAGCAAAGGCTTCAATTATCAGTTTTGCGCTAAATTACACAGACACCCATCGTCCTACTCTGTCAGCATGGGATCAGTAAAAAATAAGTGTACCATGATCAAAAGCCTGGTGATAAAAACAAGTTCCTGTGTATATAAGGACTGGACTGAGACCTGCTGTGAATTAGGTTTTTTTTTTTTTTTTTCTTGTAGCTCGGATCAGATTTGGCTGTTGACGATTCACACATGTACGTGAGCTGTTTCCTTTATGCAGCTCCATCACAAATGAGTCCCTAAGCCCTGTGTAGTACACAAAGTAGGTCCTTCCAAACCCAAATATTGTGCAATATGTCTAACCTAAATATAATTATATTTAGCTGTCGCCTGCACGACTGTCGCCTGTTACTTTTCTAACGTTCATTGAATTATTTTGGTGCTGAAACCATAGTTTCTTCACCCACGCAGTGTACTATGTAGGGAGCACAGAGGCATTTGAGACAGCCCACATGTCACTGCCTGTGCTGGCTGATGATGGCAGCATGAAACTCATGAAATCCGATCTGACCGTTCACATTTATATCGCATGCCCTCAAATCTGATACGTATCCAATCAAGGACTCAAGTCTGACTTGAAAAGATCAGGTTTGACATGTTCCCACAGCCTTGTAAGAACCACATATGGTTAATATTAAGGCAAAAAAAATCAGATTTGAGTCACTTCAGCCTGGTAATGTGAATGGAGCTCAAGTAACTCTGTAAAGCTGACATTTCTTTGCAAAATTTAAGCTAGCATGATTGGAATTAGTTTGTTATGCCATATTACCCTGTTCATTTGTAGATACCTAGAGGTTGTGGGTTCAAGTCCCGCTCCGGGTGACTGACTGTGAGGAGTGTGGTGTGTTCTCCCTGTGTCTGTGTGGGTTTCCTCCGGGTGACTGTCTGTGAGGAGTGTAGTGTGTTCTCCCTGTGTCTGTGTGGGTTTCCTCCGGGTGACTGACTGTGAGGAGTGTGGTGTGTTCTCCCTGTGTCTGCATGGGTTTCTTCCGGTTTCCTCCTACAGTCCAAAAACACACGTTGGTAGGTGGATTGGTGACTCAAAAGTGTCCGTAGGTGTGAATGTGTGAGTGTGTGTCGCTCTGTGAAGGACTGGTGCCCCCTCCAGGGTGTATTCCTGCCTTGCGCTCAGTGTTTCCGGGTAGGCTCTGGACCCACCGTGACCCTGATCTGGATAAGCGCTTACAGATAATGCATGAATGAATGAAAGTACTCCATAAAACAAACATATAAGTCACTCACTTGCAAAAAATATATAAAATGATAATAATAAGTGGTAATGAACTTCAGAACTGATATGTATCTGGACCCAGATGAGATTTTCTTTTACTTTTCCAATCCAGCAGCTGCAAAGTTTTCTCAAAGCATAATTAGCTCAAATTATGATCAGAATTATAGTAGATTATTGATATTGATCGTGACCGCTCTAATTAGCAGCAGTAGCTGTACTGTTATAACCATCAGTATCAGAACTTACTCAAAGCACGAGATGGTACAGCTTTATGAACGGAGGTGTCTTCCACAGAGAGGCTAATTTGTGGCTCTGTGCACTCTAATGTCAGGACAGATATCTCCTGTTGGTCACACTGAAGCTTAATGTGGTCAGATAAGAGCAGAGGAAGTCAATTAAGGACAGTAGCCTATTTTCCGCACCTGTGTGACCTCACAGTGGCTCTGACAGAAAGGCCTCAGGTTTATGTGTGCGCCAGTGTGAATGACACCCCTGAGTGACAGCCAATGCCCAATAAGCACTGCTTTTCACCACGCACCTGTCAGCCTCGCCCACACACACACACTCACACACACACACACACACACACACACACACACACACACACACACACACAGAGCCACCGGTGTGAAACCCTGCTGCCCATGCAGCCTGTCCTTTTCAATTATGTGGGGCGCTCAGTGAAATTAGCCGCTGTTGTTCGGAGGCGCAGCAGGAGAGTAGCAAACATCAACTTCAACCTCCCTCATCTCCATCACTTTCATCACCTCCATCTCCTCCGCACTCTCTCTCTCACACACACACACACACACAGCACCTGCTACTACTCTCTCTCTCTCTAACTGTCTCCCTCCCCCTCTGTGTTCTAACAAAACTTTGTCTTTCGTTCTCAACATCTTTTCTTTCTTTCTTTCTTTCTTTCTTAATTTCTTCAGTTCTTTATTTTTTATCGCTTTCTTTCTCTCTTTTGTTTGTTCTCATTATTTCTTTGTTCTTTCCCTTAATCCTTGCTCATTTTCTCTCATATTATCGCTATAGTTCCTTCTTCCATTCTTTCTCCACTCTCCCTTTCTCTCTGTGTTCTTTCAGTGGTGGACAAATGTGGGCGGTTGGTGTGTTGTCAGACGGGACATGACACAAGATTGGCAGGAGAGCTATTTAGCGAGGAAATGTCAGGGGCCATTTTGTTTAGTCAACACAGAGAGAGAGAGAGAGAGAGAGAGGGAGAGAGAGTGAAATATATTTCTTCTTTATATTTCCTTTTTTCACTCTTGCTCTTTACGTCTCTTCCTCTCTCTGTCCTTCTTTCTCTCTCTCTTCCTCCTCAATCTGCACCCCCCCTCTGTCTGTCTGTCTCTCTCTGTCCCCTGCAGAGTGTGTTCTCGGGGGAGGTAGGCTGGTGATAATGAGGACTCAGTCTCGTTAGGTTGACAAAAACCCGGTTAGACAGAGAGACAGAGAGTCAACAGCAGCGGAGAGATATCACTCTCCTCTCACAGGGGAGTGCGGAGGAGATGGAGGGGACAGAGGGGATGAGAACAGGGGGAAAAGAAAAAGGAAAAAAAGAGCATCAGCTCTGGGAACATGAGCCGGGAGCTCCGTAAGTGTTCAGAACAGATAGCGCTGGGGATACGGGGTTAAAAATAATAACTATAATAAAAATAATAATTATTCTGTGTTGTTCTTCTAAAATCAAGTGTCCCCTTTTTTTGACCATTAGTGAGGTCAGGTGCTGATGACCGATCGTTAGTTTGGGCTCTCCAGTGCGTCCTGGAGGTACGAAATGAAACTCCATCTGTGTAGAAAACAGTACTAAAGAGATTTATACCGTTCTATTGGTCCTGGTGACTTTAGATTCATGTGCAGCTGCTTCACACAAATGTATGGATATATAGTACATACTATGGTTTATGATTCATTACTGCGCAAGCTCTTATCACGATTGGAGTAAGGCATTTAATTAACTCTGTAATTTTTTTTTTTTCTCTATATTTTAAGAGTGGAAAAAATAATATAATATAGTCGCTGTCCAATTAAAAACAGGTATCTCCATGTTTGACCCTTTTTACTACATCATATGAACACAGAAGCTGTCCTTCAGACTGTGAAAATTTCATGTGGAATGGACCAATAGAAATGCTCCAAAATGACTGAACAAAATCCTTTTCCATTGACTTCCACTGAATATTTTGGAGGTTTATTTCTTCTGTAAAGTTACTGTTTTTGGAGATTTACATTCATTAATATTTTTCGGATGTTGAATGTGTTTTCCTGTTAAATTATTACATTTGACATGAAGTTGGACGCTGATAGCTTCTTAGTGGATGTCACTGAACAGGATTGTGCTGCTCTCTTCATATCGTAACTCGCCTTATTGACACTATATTATTTTTATTTCATTCTGTAGTCTTTTAAAGCTGGGGAGTCACTCTCGTTTTGACTGATATTGGTGTTGAGTTGTATAGCATTGGAGGAACAGTGTGTGTTGTTTTTTTTATGTGACTGGTCCTGGGTGGGTGGTCTTTGGGGGGTGGGTGGAGGAGGAGGGGTGGGGGGCACAACATTTCCAGTCTCCCACAGAGAGACAGAGATCTCTAGAGGCTTCACTTACAGCAGAACAACAGCAAAAAGTCTGAAGATGACCCACTTCTTTTTCTTTCTCTTTCTCTTTCTCACTCTCTCTCTCTCTCTCTCTCTCTCTCTCTCTCTCTCTCTCTCAGCTATTATTTTAGTTTTTCCTCTTCTCCAATCAATGGCTGTCTCTCTTTCACTCAGTTTTTTCACTCACTCACTTTCTTTCACTTTTCTCTATTTTCTCTTGCATTTTTTTCTATCATCCACTTTCTCAATCTTTCTTCACTTTCCCTTGTGCTCTCTCTCTCTCTCTCTCTCTCTCTCTCTCACTCCCTCCCCCTCCGTCCCCCTCACTCTCCCCTTCATCAGTGGTGTGATTTGAGAATAGCAGTAATCAGTCTAGCCCCAGGAGCCCCCATTACTGACACACAGGGCTGTTCCTCATTGTCGCTCGCTCTCCCTCTCCTGTCTCTCTCTCTCTCTCTCTCTCTCTCTCTCTCTCTCTCTTTCTC